>NW_024584557.1:0-15102 GCF_018398535.1 Haplochromis burtoni
CATGTCCATTTAGGTGGACAACTAGTGACCACTATGCGTGAAAGGATTATTAAGATGTGGTTTTTAGGCACCCCTGTGCCTAAATCTTCATCTGATCCTGTTCCCAGGGATGCCTGGGCCCAGCATATCCCTGCACCCATACCAGTGCCTCGGGTGAGGGTGGTCAGGACTCAGTTGGTCCCTACTCAAGTTCCCTGGCCCGCTAAGGCTTTGCTAGTCCCTGCAGCTGTATCTATTCTTCGGGTGGGGTCAGCTGGTGCCAGCCATTCCCTGTGCTGGTACCAACTCCCAGGGTGAGATTGGCATTGATCCAGCCTATACTCTTGCACCGGTATCTACTGCTAAGGTGGGAGTGACTGGTTTCTGGCAGGTGCCTGCACTCATTTCTTTGTCTGTGTCTCAAGCAAGCCCATACAGCATCCTCCTTTGTCAGCTAGGGGCTCAGGTGAAACCAACCAGCCACCTTCCTCACCTGCTGAAGCCTCGGGAGAGCCCATCTAGCCAACTCCATTGCCAGCTGTGGGCTCTGGAGAGCAGGGACCAGTGGCTGTCCCCTATACCTTCCTCACCTGCACCATTGGCCCTGCAGTTGGCCTCTAGACCTGCTCCATCGCTGGCACTACTGGCACTACTGGCCCTGCTGGCCCTGCTGGCCCTGCTGGCCCTGCTGGCCCTGCAGTCGAGCCCCAGAGCTTATTTTTTCTTGTGTTTTGAACTTCTGTTCCTGAGTTTAGACTCATTTCTGGATTAATGTTCTTCCTCCTGAATTATTTGAGTTTTAAACTCTGTTTGTTTTTTTGTTTCTGGACTCTCATCCCTTGCTCTCTCCTCCCTTTGTTTCCTAGGTTTTGTCAGTCTGTGTCTCAGTGTGTTCCTCATGTTTTTACTTTGATAGTCTACTGTCTCATGTGCATCGTGTTCTGTTTTGCTTCATCCTGCCTTTTCTGTTACATTTTTGCCAGGTGTTTCCTCTTTGCCCTCATTTCCTCTTGTATTTAGGGTCTGCATCTCTCAGTAAAAAAATTTAGGGATTAGTGTCAGGTTGCAATTCTAAGACCAATATGACAAAGTTATCCAGCCCATCACCATCCAATATCTAAACACTCCATTAAGATTATATAATGTACACAAATACATATGATATCAGAGTATGAATGTCTCAATGTCCACCACATGAGCAACCAGCATGACTGACATGTGTCAGGAAACACAGTGACCACACTGCTAACCTGCACTCTGACTTATTTCCTGTTTGACGTCACTGCTAAACTGGATCAACATATTTTTTTGTACAGAAAAAACAGATTTCATGTTCTGATTAGTTGTGATGGACAGGTTGCTTATATACTCTAATAGTCAACGGTTTTATTCATCTTTATTTTTACTACTTTCTACTTGTAGACACATGCTGGAGAGGTCAAATATATGAAGCAAGATTAATTTTGTAGCAAAGACAAAAATTGATAAATAACTCTAAATATATCTTATATTTTTGATTCCTGAATGTAGCCACCCTTTGCTTTATTGACAGCACTCCAAACCCTTGGTCTTCTCTCACTGAGTTTCATGACGTAGTCAGCTGAAATGGTTTTCCAACAGTCCTGTTTTCACTATACCAAAGACCAAAAACTATCAAGTTCTATGACAAATCTGGGTCACATTAGGATGCCCCAGGAAAGGAAGACCAAGAGTCACCTCTGTTGCTGAGGATACATTCACCCGAGTCACCAGCCTCACAAATCGCAAAAGTTAAGAGCACCTCAGAATCTCTACATCAACTATTAGGAGGAGACTGCACAAATAAGGCCCTTATGGTCAAACACCTGCTAAAACACCCCACTGCTGATCAGTTGACAGCTGAGCCCCTCTCTGTACATGAGTGTCCAGAACATATGGCTGCAAGTCTAGTGATACATTTACAAAATCAATCCTCGACCTGAGGCCTAGAGTGTCCATGTACTTATGGACACTCTTATGTTCGAACATGGTGTTTGTTATGGCCAAACCATGGTTTGCACAGAAGTCCAACAATAAAACACCGCTCAGGTTCAGATCCAGGAGGCTGTTCCGCCCATCAAGATCCTCCAAGTCTCACTGTTGTTGCTCACATGACCATTGAAGTCGCCCAGTAGGACAACAGAGTCCCCAGGCAGAGCACCCTCCAGCACCCGGCCAAGGGACTCCAAGGAGGCTGGGTATTGTGATGCATGAGCGCAGACGACAGTCCGGACCTGTGCCTCAACCTGAGGGCGCAGGGAACAAACCCTCTCGTCTACTGGGAGAAACTCCAACGTACTGGCAGCAAGCCGAAGGGATACCAGAATACCCACCCCAGCCAACCGCCACTCACCAGGGGCAACGCCAGACTGAGTCCAATCCACTTTCCAGAAGACTCGATCCAGAGCCCAAGCGTACGGTGTGGTTAGCCTGACTATATCTAGCCAGTACCTCTCAACCTCACGCACTAACTTGGGCTCCTTCCCCACCAGAGAGGTGACATTCATTTCCCAATTGCAAGTCTTGATGAGCAGGGATCAGGGCAATGATGCCAAACACACCTCTATGTTGTGTAAGGGCTATTTGACCAAGAAGGAGAATGATAGAGTACTGCGCCAGATGGCCTGGCCTCCACAGTCACAATTGAGATGGTTTGGGATGAGATGGATCGCAGAGTTAAGACAAAAGGGCCAACAAGTGCTCAGCATCTCTGTGAACTCCTTCCAGACTGCTGGAAAACCATTTCAGGTGACTAAATAATGAAGGTCATGGAGAGAATGTGCAAAGCAGTAATCAAAGCAAATGGTGGCTATTTTGAAGAATCTAAAATAGAAAACATGTTTTGAGTTATTTCACACTTTTATGTTTACTACATAATTCCATATATGTTTGTTAATAGTTTTGATGCCTTCATTGAGGATTTTCAGTGTAAATGGTCATGAAAATACAGAAAACCAGAAACCAAACAAAAAACAAGGAGCACAAGAGTCCAAAAACGCAAGCAAACAATTCGAGCACACTGGAAAACAGATCAAAAACAAAACCGAACTAGAGCTCAACAAGAGTTCGAGAAAAGTTCAGGGGTCGACCCGGGGGTCGACAACACAAAGACCAAGACGGTTCTGGAGGCCGGCCGTGCACACAGTAACGGCGCCGACGGGCAAACAGTTCTGGAGGCCGACCGCGCACACGGCAACGGCGGCGACGGGCAAACAGTTCTGGAGGCCCATGTTTGAGTCAGTTGGCTGTCAGACACATTTCTCATCCACTTGTCCCTATCCTCCATTCCTCCACTCCTTTCTCCCACTGAAAACTCTATGTCGAGCAGTGATGGGAATAATGGCGTTACAAGTAACGGTGTTAGTAACGGCGTTACTTTTTTCAGTAACGAGTAATCGAACTAATTACTATTCCTATCCTTAAAACGGCATTAGAGTTACTAACAAGAAATTGCGGTCGTTACTATTTTTCAACAAACAGACGGTTGAAGCTGTGCTCAGCTTACTGCATCTTATATCAGTCACACGGAAGTAGCTGACTATGTAAGTAACCTAGACGATACGGCTTTGAGCAGCTCCGCGCTCCCGCGGACGGTAATGTCATGAAATCAATATCTTTAGTATCCTTATTTTCCTATTAGATTGTTTTATGTACAAAACAATCGCATGAGTGCTGCTGTTTGACTGAGGAAGAATAAAGTAGTCGTGGTAAGCCAATCACATGACCACTTAAAGACAAAGCAACAAGGTGATATATACCAGTTTGTAAATTGTGTTGATAAGCCACGTAAAACCAGAGTCATGATAAACAATATATACACGGCTTTTTTTCCTCAATAGTTTCATCACGTTTACTGTCTAAGGACAGCGCAGCGAGCACTCTCTGCTTATGAGCAAAAAAACACACAAAAAAAACAGGAAGTTTTAGGAGTGACGGCGAGAGAGAGAGAGAGAGAGAGACAGACAGAAAGAGAGAGAGCGAGTTTTGAGATGTGAGAGATTTGTGACGTTTAGCGTGTTTGGAGTGTGTAGTTAATGTGTTGTCTTGTGTAGTTAGTGTGTAGTGTTGTGGATAGTTTTGTGTTGTGTGTCAGAACAATGAGGCGACTGCTGTCTCCAGGTAGAAACAGGAGTGATACACCTGCTGCTGTCAGACCTGCAGGTATCAGGCTGTGATGTTCTCCTTTATAGTGGACAGAAATGAGCGGGTGGAGGGAGGTTTGGAGTCTTCTCCCACCCCCATTCTCTGCGGCCTGCTGGAGCGGGAGGGCTAGTAGGAGGAGTTGGCCGTCCGGCTGCGGTCTGGGGTGTGGGGCCTCCCTGCTGCTGCGGAGTCGGGGTGGTCTGCCTCTCCCCACCGCAGGGAAAAGGGTAACACCACCTGGGTCTGGGTGCAATTCCCCCCTCCAGGGGCAAGGGTACCTAGACCCGGTTTGTAGAGTACGCTTGGGGAGTGTGATCGTGTGTACAGCGTCTCTTTATGTCTATCTCCACGTTGGTTGAGTGTGGAGTGAGTGCACATGAGAGCATGAGGGTGGGAATGGATGTTTGTGTCTGTGTGTGCCTGTATGTCTGTGTCTATATGTCAGGTTGGGTATCAGACGCCACCTCTCTGGGGACACCTCAGGCCCTCCAAGGTTTGGAGGCCTATCTCTACCCACCACCACTTCCCCTGCCGGTGGCGGACTCCCTCAGGTGTCGGTGTGCTGGTGGTTCTTTGTGTCTGGGGGTGGGCGTCCGGGTACACACCGGCTCACTCCTTGGCGGCCGCTTGTCGGGGCCTGGGGCCTGGGGCTCGCTCGGGCCCCCTTTGGAGGTGGGGTGCCCCCGGCCTCTCGGCCTGGGGCTCGGTCACTCAGGCACAGCTGGGGGCCGGCGGAGCTCACGGGCGCGTCACTGCAACTCCCCCTGGCTTCTGCTCCGCGGCTGCTGGGCGAGCCCTCATCTGGGACTCTCCTCAGCTCTTACTGGAACAGTGGCGCGGCTGCCCCTCTGTTGGTCTTCCGTGGTCTCTTGTGTTCTGGGGCCTCTGGATGTCTGGAGTTTTGATCTCCTCCATACCCGCTTCACACCCTGGAGGACGGGGCTGTGGCCCCCCCACACTCCCTAGCAGATCATTACATGGAGAAACCTTTGGAATGCAAGCATGCTGATCCACACAGGTATGCACACAGGTGTACACATGGGTATTCACAGACGCGGACTAAAGCTTTCTTGGCTGCTGCCTCAA
This sequence comes from Haplochromis burtoni, assembly GCF_018398535.1. NCBI lineage: Eukaryota > Metazoa > Chordata > Actinopteri > Cichliformes > Cichlidae > Haplochromis > Haplochromis burtoni. The sequence goes on from NW_024584557.1 coordinate 5,227, forward strand.
AGCACACTGTGCGCTGTCTATCTTGCGTGCTGCACAATATCGTTTATTATTCAGTAACTATTGATATCTATGACTAGCTAGTTTATTGTGATGGTGCTTTGTTTTCTCTATTATTATGTTGCTCTTTGTTGTTTGCTGTCTCCTCTGTTTGTTTTTTTTGTTGTTTGTTTGTTTTTTGTTTTTTTTTTCTCCATACAGGTGACCCAGGAGTTGTTGTTTTTTTTGTTTTTTTCCCCCCCTTCTCACCGTCTCTTCTCCCCTTTGGTTTTCTTTCTTTCTCTCCCCCTCTTTCTCTCATTCATTCCCCCTGTCCTATTTTTAAAAAAAAAAAAAAAATGACAAAGGATGAACTGAAGCTCTGCCATCACGTAATGTCGCATACTGCTGTTTCTGATGTCATTTAAAAAAAAAAAAAAAAAAATAAAAAAATTATTTTTTGGAAGTTCACAAGATTAAATTGGGACTTATCAGATCAGAGGTGTGGACTCGAGTCACATGACTTGGACTCGAGTCATTAATTTTATGACTTTAGACTTGACTTGAAAAAATGTTCTAAGACTTGTGACTTGACTTGGACTTTTACACCAATGACCTGGGACTTGAATTGGACTTGAACCGGTTTACTTGAAAAGACTTGATATTTTACCCCAAATATAAAATTTAACATGCATATTATATAGAGATTGAAAATGTGACGTCATTCACGGGTAGAACCGCAAAGGATTCTGGGAACTCGTGGCAAGCGGTACTAGCGCACGCAGGCTTTCAATTGAAATCAGTCACACAGCGATAAAAAGAAACACAAAAATGTCAAGAAGCTGTTGTATTATTAACTGCAATAGCCGGTCGCATGACAGCCACGGGAAGCCGACGGGTAAAGAGATCGGTTGTTATCGGATTACGTCGTTGAAGAGAAATTGTTCGAGCCATGTTTCCGAAGTAACAAAGAGGCGACGGATGGCCTGGATTGCAGCCATTCAAAGACCAAATATAACGTCCCAGAACACTCCAGCTCACAGGTTAGTCTGCTCCAAGCATTTCCACAAAGGTCAGTCTGCTGTTGTAGTTAATGCGTCATTTTCATAACATAATTGGTGATATAGGTTACAAGCAAGTCTGGCGCTGAACAGAAATTGTCGCGCTATGCTCCTTTGTTTATTGTGCATAAATAGTGAATTGTCCTGACACAATATTGTGTTTCGCTTCTGTTATTATGGTACATTGACAAAAACATATACTTTTATTCACAGGATAAAACAGTTGTTTTGTATCACTAATTGCCCAGTACGATTACAGCATACAGTATTATTGTCACTGCTACATTTCTGTGATGCTACCAGAAATTATTTCCACTGCTAATTAATTACCGTTGAGCTCAAAGGTCCTATTAATAAACGGTTAACGAATGTGTATTTATGACGACGATTTGTGAGACTGGTAAACTTATGATACGTACGATGGTCCTGCACCCATCCGTCGGTAAACTGTACCTGGGCTTGTTGCAGTGACCTGAAGTTACTAAACTTCATGAGTGTATGCACTCACTCCAAGAACCGTATGATTATAAATATGCATATAAATATGCTACGATGAGATAGCTGACTTCATCTAACTAGCAAATGACTTGCCTGACATTACTTGAGACTTGACTTGAGACTTGAGGAAAGACTTGAGACTTACTTGAGACTTGCAAATAACAATGTGTGGTCATCTCTGGCTGATTGTTCTGTAAATAGTTTGAAATGGTTATTTAAAAAATCAAGGTAAAAGGTAAATGGATGCAAATAACTTTGTTGTTTGCAAAACTTGTGCATAGGATTTTAAAATTGACAATTTATATTTGCATTTAAAGTTATGAAATATGATTCATTAAACATGTTTGTGGTTGTTACAGTAAAAATATAACTTTTTCTACTCTGATTTTATGTTTTTTGTCTGATTTTAGATCAATTGTGTTAATACAGTATGTCAAAATGAAAACATAACTGTAAATTCAGACACGTGAGGTTGTGCTGAAAAGAATGATACCAAACAAGGCAAAGTAAATAGTTTTTAAAGGTGAAATGTGGAGGGAAAATCAAAAGTAGTTAAAAATGGCCAATTATACCCTGGACCCCAGAGGGTTAAACGTTTTTTTAAAGTAACGCAATAGTTACTTTTCAAGTAATTAATTACTTTTAGAATATTGTAACTCAGTTACTTTTTTGAAGAAGTAACTAGTAACTATAATTAATTACTTCTTTAAAGTAAGTTGCCCAACACTGGTGCCAACAGGATTTTTATGCCGTCAAATGTTTTCACACCAAAGTAAACTTTAAACTTTTATTTAACGTGTTTCTATGATATATTGACCAATAAATTTTATAATGCTCATGTTTCAGAGTTTTATTGACAATAAAACAACTACATGTGGTGTAGTGGAAGTGGTGCTGCTGTGGTGCTGCTCCGAAAGTACATATAGTGGTATTTTTGGTGATGTGTCCATACCTGTGCTTGCCTAAAAGGAAAATATATCTGGAAATGACGCACCTCTGGGCCAAAGAAACACAAGCAAGGTTACACAAAGGTGAATCTATTTAAAGAACATGCAAATCAGTAGGAAAATCAAGCTGTTAAAGCAGGTAAAAACCTAAAAGCAAATGAGGTCAGATGTGTTTTTAGGAACAGACAACATGGGTGTGAGTAGCAAGAAGTGGGGAAGTCTGACCTTGTCATTTGTCTTTATGATTCAGGGCAGTTTATTAGGGGGCTATTCAGTTCATATCATTCAGCAGCCATTGTGAAACTATCACAGATTCATATTTCTGAGGAATGTTTGCTAGTTTAACAACATGGCTAGCTAGAGTTTTTTTTTAACATCTTCACTCTGCTACATTACAAAAAATAACTACAAAGTTTTTGTTTTGTGACAAAAATGTTTTGCACATTAAAATTATATAACTAGTACATATTAATAAAACACTATAAAACATGAAACCTACCAGGAAGTGTTGCCAACCTCAGATTTTTTGTTTCCTCTAACGTTTTTTCCTATTTCAGTTGTAATAATGTTTTCATTATGGTTTGAGATGGACAGCATGGCCCAGCTTGAAGATTCCAGATCCTCACTCAAAGCTGGCAGCTCTGCAGTCACCTTCAGGAATGAGGACCTATTGAGAGCCCTCAGGAGGGCCAGGGAGAGGAGCTGACAACATCAGCAGTCGAGTTCTGAGGCACTGCGCAGGGCAACTAGGAAGTGTGTTCCAGACTCCATTTCAACACTCAATTGATAGTCACACCGTCCCCCAGCTGTGGAAACACTCCACAGTCATCCCCATCCCCAGAAGAAACAACCCAAAGTCTCTGAATGATCTTCGTCCTCTGGCCCTCAGCTCCCTGGTGATAAAGGCCATGGAGAAGATCATAAAACAGCTCATCGTAAGACCCCTGATGGACCCACTCCAGTTTGCTTACCATGCACGCAGAGTTGTTGATGATGCAAAAATCTTCATGTTGGACTCCATCCACAAACAAATTAAGCTCCCTGACTCCTCGGCCAGACTTCTGTTTGCTGATTTCTCATCACCATTCATCACTCTGCAGCCTCAGATCCTGGCCACTAAACTTTCCTCCCAATTTCACCTGGATGATCAGCTGATCCTGTGGATATTGGACTTTTTGACCAACAGGGTTCAGAAAGTTTGGGTCAACAACTGTCTTTCCGGTCTCTGTTCCACCTCCACTGGCTCCCCTCAGGGCTGTGTGCTCCCCCCCTGCTCTTCATCCTCTACACTGATGACTGCAGATCCACACAGCCCAACTGTCACCTGGTTAAATACGCTGACGACAGTTCTCATGTCACTGCTTTTAGGCCCCTCACAACACCACAGGCCCACTCTTCAGGAGTTTGTCGAGTGGTGTGACAGCTCCAAACTTGAACTGAACGTGAGCAAAACCAAAGAGATGGTGGTGACCTTCTCCAGTAGGCAGAGGGATCTGGCTGCTTCAGTCACCACCACCATCCACGGGAAGCCAGTGGAGGTAGTTGAGGAGTACAAATACCTGGGAACCATCTTTGACAACCTCCTGAAATTCTCTGCCAACACAGAGGAGATTCTCAGGAGGTGCCACCAACGGCTATACCTCCTTAGGAAACTCAACTCCTTTGGAGTCAGCACACCCATCATGATGACTTTTTACTATGCCTTCCTGGAAAGCATCATGACCTTCTCCATCACCTGCTGGTTCCACTCCCTCAGCCTTCAGAGCAGGAACAGACTGCAGCACACTGCATCAGTGTGCTCTAAAATCATTGGCCTGTCAGAACTCTGGCTCAGGTTTTCAGCCAACAGGTCCTTAGACAGGCAGCCAAAATCATCAACGACCCCTCTCACATTCTTCACCCCACATTTCAATGGCTCCCCTCTGGGCGACGCCTCCGCTGCATTTCCTGCAGGACTGAGAGGAGGAGGAGCGCCACCTTTGTCCCCAAAGGCACTCTGCCGATAAGAACGTTTCCCACACCAGAAACATAAACTACTCTACAGTCTATTTCTACTGCCGACACTTAACTAACTTTTGCTCACTTACAGTTCTTTATTCACCGTGTATTTATTATCTCACTCTTATTGCCCTGTCCTTATCTTCATTGTCATGCTGCTCTGTTATATGTTAATGGCCCTTGGGGATAAATAAAGTCTTTCTGATTCTGATGGTACAGGGCATGCAATTCAAACACAAAGGATGCTCAGACTCACTTTTATGTGTTACACAAGCTTAATATTTTCTGTTGTTAAGTGATGACAAAAAGATTTTGTTCAATATACTCAAAAATTTAAGTGAAGGAGTGTTGTTTCTTTTTGGTTTTAAAATGATTAGTCAGCTCACTGAAACATGTACATGTGCACAAAGTACTTTTTAAGTTAAAATGCTTTGTTGTTAAGTTCTACCTACAAGCACCTTAATATGTTTTTAAGTATTGTTGACAAAAATGAATTGCCTCCTAATAAATTGTACAGTGCCCTGAATGACGAAGACAAATGACAAGCATAGACTCCATTTATATATATCTTCCCTGCTTGTTACTAACACCCATGTTTTCTGATTCTTAGAAACATGTCTGAGCTTCTTTGTGTGTGTGTGTGTGTGTGTGTGTGTGTGTGTTTCCCCCTTTAATGGCTTGATTTCCCTCATGATTTGAATATTGTTAAAGAGTATTCACCTTTCTGTAACCTTGCAGAGGTTTTTCATGTGGTGCCAAACCTTCTGTAGACTGTCTGGACAAACTGACAATTGTTACCTTTTCAAAAATTACAGATAAGCCTGAGGTACAATATAAACCAGTTTACAATAAACTGGTTTATATTGTAATAGTTTAGAAAAGTGTGTTTACAGCATTGGCTTAACAACATGAATGCAATAATATTATTAATTAACATTTATTAAAACATTACCATAACATTATGGTAAATGGCCTGTATTTATATAGCGCTTTACTAGTCCCTAAGGACCCCAAAGCGCTTTACACATTCAGGCATCCACACATTCACACACTGGTGATGGCAGCTACATTGTAGCCACAGCCACCCTGGGGCGCACTGACAGAGGCGAGGCTGCCGGACACTGGCGCCACCGGGCCCTCTGACCACCACCAGTAGGCAACGGGTGAAGTGTCTTGCCCAAGGACACAACGACCGAGACTGTCCAAGCCGGGGCTCAAACCGGCAACCTTCCGATTACAAGACGAACTCCCAACTCTTGAGCCACGATCGCCCCATTACCATAACATTACCACATTACCACATTACCTTCACTTTAGTTCACTCCCTCTTGATGCCCTCATTTGACAGTAAAATATACAAAGAAATCAAACAAAAACCTTGTTAAAAGTCAGCCCCAGTCAGCAGATGACTAGATGAGCTGCCCGGTAAGTTACGCATCATTAATTTATTAATGACAAAACATATAAACTTATGATTGATGATTGAAACCATTTAAAGACACAATAGACTTTTAGATATTCAAAAGGTATAATTATTTTGGATATACACACTAAACTCTATATTAAGCATCTTATCAGACTGGAGATAATAAACCTACAGCTCCAGGACACTGCGGCGTGCAGCTCGGATCTCAGCTGATCCTTCCCACCCTGGACACAGTCTGTTTGACCTGCTCCCCTCAGGCAGGAGGCTCCGGTCCATTCAGACCAGAACCTCTCGCCATAAGAACAGTTTCTTCCCCTCTGCTGTTGGACTCATGAACAATAACCATAAGACTGGTCCCACCACTAACACATACCTATATTGTGTTCTCTGCATCTGTTCCATTTTTGCACCGATCATCACCTGCATTAATGTATATATCAATCTGCTTAGCACTTTTCTTATTTTTATTTATTTATTTTAAGTGTCTGTCTTATAGTATGTTTCCCACTAAGTACCGCAGCAATTTCCTAATGTTGTAAATCTGCTCAATATCTGACAAACACTTTTCTGATTCTGATTCTAAATGATAAAAAATGACAAAAATAATCATGACGACTATATTTGTTCTACAGAAGCAAAGAATGGAAGAAACCTGTTTAGTGCTCATCCTGCTGCTCTCAGGTCAGTAATATAAAATATTAAACATTGAAATATAGTTTATAAACTTACTGAGACAGATTGATGTCATTTGGGTAATCAGATTACATGTTAAGTTTTTTAAAAAATGTATTTATTAACACATTTACAACAATGACAGAGAGAAAATCTTTACCTCCTTATACCACAATACCTGCATTCACTTTAAATTGTGTTACTTTTGCAGCTATTTCTATGATAGCTATTAAACTAAATAGTTACTGTGGATTATAGTTATTAACAACAGCCAGTGTATCCTGTATCGTGCCAGTCCTAAGCCCAGATAAAATAAGAAGACTTGTACCAGGAATGGCACCTGACATCAAGTCACAGTCAAATATGTGGAAAAGAAGTACATTTCCATACTGGATTGTTAGCGCCATGAGTTAACTAGTGATGTGCGATACCACTGATTTCCTTTCCGATCCAATACCAAGTAATATTCAGGGTGGTATCAACGATACTGATCCGATACCGATACTTTGTACAAAAACTTATTTTATTTATTGTATCTCAAATTATAGCATCATAATGATTACACTGCTTCAATGACGTTAGGGCCTGGGCTCCGTGGAGGCCAATCCATGACTAATAGTGTTTCACTGTCTATTAGGGCTGCCACGATTAGTCGACTAGTCACGATTACTTTGACTATTAAAATCGTCGACGACTAATTTAATAGTCGACGCATCGTTTGAAGCTTTGTAAGATCCCAAAAGACGCAGGAATAAGTAGTAGGATTTAAGAGTGTAATAACGGACTGAAACAGAAGATGGCAGCACTGCATGTACAAGGATGCCAGCTGCCGTTAAACCCCGAAGAAGAGAAGCTTTGTCCCAGAATTCATAGCGCGGCCCAGCTCAGTTTCCAACAATGGCGGCAGCTAGTTAGTTTTAATATTACTCTTATTTCTCTTTCTGGGTCACAAAAAAACTTTTAACATATTTTCAGGTGAGAATGTAGCTGTGTAAACTTCAAATATCTGAGCCGACCGACACATCGTCTTCAAACCCCCGCGGTCTTTCGCTACTCGGGTTAAACATGATATATAAGTCACTTTGATAACTTAAAAATGTTATTGTTTGGCTTTTTCAGTGTTTTATTTGTTCGTGAGTAAATCGGTTTGGCTGAGATTAAAGTTATTAGATTAGATTAAATTAAATTTAACTTTATTAATCCCTCGGGTGGGTTCCTCCGGGGTTTTCACACAGCTGAATAAACGTCAAACAGAAAACTGATTAAACAGAAGTGTGAGACGGTCGAGAGTTTACGTCAGCGCCCGGTTATATTTTAGATAGCAAGGAGCAGACGGCAGTTTCACTCCACCGAGGGAGCTCGTGACGTACTACCCGGCTTTCTTTAGACCGCGAAGGCCGGGTCCTCAGGTGGAAGCAGCCTCTGAATTTGGACACCCCGCTGTTTCCGGGCCGGCCAATAATAACGGTGACATTTAACGTATTTTATCCGATAAATAAACACTGTAAAATGTATCCCCCCAAACAGCCCTTTTGAATGTCTCCCTAATTCTGAGGTCTCAAGGTTGGCAAGTATGGCCGCAACACCTCACTTTTTTGCCACATGTATCGCAAACCACGTCTCAGCTGTTTGTGGAGGTAAAATAGTCGCACACAATTACGCTCAGCCATTGTTGTGAGTGCGCACGCCAAGGGGCTGCGAGACATTTATACAGCCGTATTTCGCACATGACTATGAAAGGCGGAAGAGGAAGTAGTTCCTTTGAATGTAGACAATCCGAATGTTATAGTTTCTTTCCACTGTGTTCCTGTTAATGATAAACTACAAATTTACCCTAAATTACTAAAATATCGATATTTTAATGTGAGAATCGATTCTAGAACATAAATGATTGGTATCGGAGGAATCGATATTTCAGGATCGATCCGCACATCACTAGAGTTAACATTTCCCAGCACCAGTGCTGTTGATAAGCTCAGTGCCATTACAAACTGCTGGGCTTTGACAAAGGAGGAGGATAGGGGAAGGTGTATAAATATAGGGAGGTAAAGGCAGTATGGTGTGTAAGAGTAGGGATTTTAAATGTAGGGACTATGACTGTAAAGGGAAAGCACTGGCTGATGTGTTGCAGAGAATGAAGGTGCATATAGTCCTGATCAAAAGTTTAAGACAACTTAAAAAATACCTGCTACTTAAAAACTTCATTTAATTTCACATATTTATCTCAGTTATATCGCACCCATCTTTAGAATGTTTCGATTTGTGGGGTCAATTTGACCACAAAGATAAAAGAGGTTTTTTTTTTTTAATGTCTTTTTGAGAAAAGACTTTGACTATTATCAGTTGCTCACAGGTTCTTGCACTAACATTATGCACACTGTTTAACAAATTTCTTTTTGAAACATCACATAAAGTTTTTTATAAAAATATATGACAAAAATTAGGAATTTACTGTAGTGAATTTATGATTTAAAAAAAAAGCCTATATCAACTGCAAGCTGTAAAAACAGTCAACTAGCTGTTTGCTTTGAATGTATTTCTTCCAAGAAAAACTCAACTTGTGAGGTAATTTCGTGTGATGTATGGAGGTTCGCCCACTTTTTTTGCCGTTGTTTGCTTTGCAATATGAGTGGGCGGGAGTGGAGATTCATTGAAAGCCCAGGAACACCAGCTATAAAGCGCTGACCATTACCAGTATTATTTGTATTTGAACCAGATCTGAGATGATTTAGCGACCGTTGTTATAATAATCCATGACAACGACCCGGTTACCAGCCTGTGATAATCATTCAAAATGACGTTTTGGATGTATTCAAAGAAATGCTGATAGACTTCTTGGTAATGTTTGGGGAGATCTATGCACTACATCTACGACTTTTTTATTACCAAGGGGCTGAATGACACCATAGAGTTTAGAGTACAGTACCCTGGATCCTGTTCACCAAATTGATGTAGACTCTTGAGTCTCTAATGTATCACATCACAGTGTCTTCTTGAGTTTTTTATTGTTTAATTTCACTCTTTGTTGCAATTACTGGACTACAAGAAATGTCTACAGGTTATTGTTTTGAATATGAATGTTACCCAAGCACGTATTGAAAAATAAGAAACCAAAACAGTGGTAAAGTACATGTACACTGGGATGCAAAGTTTGGGCAACCTCGTTAATGGTTAATGGTAAATTTTCCTGTATAAATTGTTGGTATAAAATGTCAGTTAAATATATCATATAGGAGACACACAGTAATATTTGAAAAATGAAATGAAGTTTATTGGATTTACAGAAAGTGTGCAATAA
>NW_024584558.1:0-15057 GCF_018398535.1 Haplochromis burtoni
TGTATAAATAATTGTATTGAATTGAATAGAAATGTCCTCCAAAGAGGTGCTTTTTACTTTCAGTACATTTCTGAGCCTGTACTTTTTTACTTTTACTTGAGTAAAAGTTGAATCAGTACTTCGACTTTACTGGAGTATTTTTCAACACTAGTATCTGTACTTCTACTTGAGTACAGAATGTCTGTACTGTTGGCACCTCTGAACTTGGCAGAATAAACCTGTTTTCATCTACAAACAATGTCACCAAAACCTGTCACAGCCACCATACTGTCCTTCTACTGCTGCCACCACTGGTGTAAGCTACATTTTCAGAAGAGTAGTTTTAGTTTTAGAAAGGTGAGAAATAAAATGTGCATGTTACTCTACTCTGAACAGTGTTTTCAGCTTTATTTTTATTATGTGGCTATTTTAGGAGACTCGACCTGCTGTTATTGACCTCTGGATTTCTGAAGCATTCAAATAACAAGTCACACGAACATGCTAATGCGACCTTCATCTCTGTACCTGACGAAGGTCACACAGACCAAAATGCTATAATATAAATAAGGACAGTGGAAGGACAGCGAGTGAAAGAAAGCATTGAGTTTCCAGCTAATCTAAGCTTCACGCTAGCTCCATAATCAGCATAGTAATGACCTGTCCATCGTTTCATTTTGTAAACATCATGCACAGCATTTAGAAAGCTGCTCACTTCTTGATGGACCCACACCTTCCACCATTTTAGTGTTAAACTGTTATTACTGGTAAATCACTCGCACTGAGTTTGTTACAATAAAAGTCCTGCTAGTGACAGCTTAGAGTAGGTTTACTTTTGGTTTTTCTAACGTTCCTAATACAAAGATCCTTCTTTTTGCTATATAGATCCCTGGTGTTGGTCATGCCATAACATGTTCCTCCAGAGGGCGTACATGCCAACCCTCCCGATTTTTGCAGGAGAATCCCGAATTTCAGTGCCCCTCCCGAAAATCTCCCGGAGCCACCATTACTCTTGTTACTCTTTCTGGGTCGCAAAATAAACTGTTAACATATTTTCAGGCGAGAATGTAGCTGAGTAAACTTCAAATAACTTAAACATGTTATTGTTTGGCCTTTTTCAGTGTTTTATTTGTTCGTGAGGAAATCGGTTTGGCTGAGATTAAAGTTATTAGATTAGATTAAATAAAAACTTTATTAATCCCTCGGGAGGGTTCCTCCGGGATTTTCACACAGCTGACTAAACGTCAAACAGAAAACTGATTAAACAGAAGTGTGAGATGGTCGAGAATCTACGTCAGCGGCTGATTATATTTTAGACAGCAAGGAGCAGACGGCTGAGTTTCACTCCACTGAGAGAGCTCATGACTTAATTCTGAAGGCTAGACCGTCCCATTTCACAAGCCTCGCACTTCCGGCCTTGGCTGTCTTTAAGTACGCGGCCCTTGAGGAACGTTGAGGCTGCGTACTTTAAGGCTGCAGACCCTGAATTGACAAGTTACCCTGTAAGCCAAAAGCACAGGCTGCTCTGAACACACAATTTATCAGTTTTTTCAACTCTTAGAACTCTATGATGTCAGAGGCACAGAAGCCACACCCACCCACTACAAATAACAGGTTTTGATTCCTCAACACAGGAGTCTTCCATGAAAAGAGGCAGCTATGATGGACTTCCAGGTGAAAGAGAATGAGGCGGAGCTAACAAGCAACGGGTGCCGTTGATGGAAACAGCCAAACAGAAGGTTTGCACAAGGGCACGTTTCAGATAGAGGGTAAAGTGGGGAACTGGAGACATGAAGTTGTGAGCTGGGTAGTGTAGTGGTAAGACTACACACCTTTGGAGTGGGAGTCAGCAGTATATGTGTATATGTGTATATATACGAGGCCATGACGTCTCCAGAAACATCCAACCAGGGGGGCTATTAAGGAAAACAAAGCAGAGTTGAAGTAGCTATGCTCATTTTTACATACAGTCTGTGGTATTTAACGTGCTAACAGTGTTAAACCACGATGGAACAGCGTCCATGTTCAGCTCACAGGGTAAATACAGCGTCATACCTGTTTTGCATCCACCATGTCCCTGATTTCATCCAAGGCGCAGCCGCTGGGTGCAAAGAATCCCCAGCGGTAATGAACTCCTTTCATCAGGTGCTGCACGAAAACAGCAGAAAAAAAATGAATCAGCACAAACACAGAACACTGAAATACTTTAATACATTTAAAATAAAAGACAATCATAATGTAAAGATATATTTCAAAAAACAGAAACATGATGACTTATTTTGATATTGTTGTTGTCTTTATGAAACTTTTAATTTAAATCGTGTTCCCACTGACATATTTTCTAGTTCCATTTATTTTTAATATTTGTGCTGATTCAATCTCATCAAACACAAAGGGAGAAATATATTTGATGTAATGACCAAAATATGAATAAATAAAACATAAAAACGTGGATAAGGACAGATTCGCACCAGTTTTGGTTTGTTTGTTTTTAAAGCTCGTGTTGCTTAAATACATCTGTGAGTCGATAACAACCCACAAAACTCAAGTCACCGAACACCCAAACTATGAATCAGCTGCTGGAAAACCTGCGCCGTCACAGATCTGAGTTCAGATTACACAGATTCTGTAGGCGCAAAATAATAAGACAATGCTGTGAATCAAATCGTCTGATATTCAACAAACAGTGTGTGACAACAGCAGATGACCCCATTTCAACCCTTACACTTCTGTGGAAATGGAAACAGTCACTGTGTGGTTATATGCAGGATGAAGGTGGTAAAGAAGGCCAGGGTGTGTGTGTGTGTGTGTTCTGTTGTGTGTGTGTTGTGTGTGTGTGGGCTTGGGTGTGTGTGTGTGTGTGTGTTGTGTGAGAGAGAGCCAGGAGGGGTGGGGGGGATTGGAAACAGTCTCTGTGTTAAAGGAAGCGAAAACACAAAGTGCACAAACACACAGTTTCATTTGTTTCCTGTAGATTTGCTCCAGGTATACCTCCATCCTGCTTCACCTTCAAATCTTCAAAACTGATGTTATTCTGGAATAAGTTAGCGTGAGTAGAATCTGTGCCAACCTGCAACCCCCACAGTCTGACATCAACTCAGTAACTTTACATTTAACAAGAAAAACAATGGAAGGTTTGTGGGGCAGTCCCGCCCTGTTACCGCCATCCACGCTCTTCTTCCGCCTCCTTCCTGATGCAAAGATTAAATTTACTTTAAAATGAGAAACCAGAACAAACACGACACTGATAGAAAATTTTGAAAAATGACAATAAATTTGTGGTTTTTCCCTTTTTTGGCAAATTAACTCGAGTCTTATAAACAACAACTGTATACAAGAGATGGATACGGCCACTGTGACCCAGCTGTGCCTTTTGCAGTCAAGCTACCATAACAGGAGCCAGAGTCCTGAGTTACCAGCCTCTTGGATGGTCTGTTAGCACAACAACGTCACAGCTGCCACAGTATTAGTCACACAACTGCATAAAAACATGCAAACAGCACAAATACAGTCCAGAGGTGCAGATCCGGGTCTGCAATAGCTGAGGTGAAGCTGAGCAGACTGCTAGCATGTATAGCATCCACCTGTCAGTCAAAGAGGCCACACCCCCAAAATACTGCAAATCTTAAGTCTTAATAAAGTTTTAAACGGGTGCATTACAAAAACATCCTACAGAGACTTTCTGTATCAGGCCGTAAACAGGCCGAACCTCACTGCTGGAGCCTCTAGTGGATCTCAGAGGAACTGCAGCTTCTTTTTCTTTTTTCTTAATTCGTAAACATTTATGATCGGGAACAAAACAGAGCTGACAATATTTCAGCCTTGAACATGACACTTAGAAACCTGTAAAAACAAAACAAAACAAAACAAAAAGATTCCTTTGTTTGAAAAAGCCAACGATGAACGTTTGGACGCCTGGAACGAGCTGAACATGAACCTCTTCTGTCCTGAATGCCAGCATCTTGTTCTCGCTCAGTTTTGGTTTCATTTCAGCCTCTTTCTCTTTTGTCTTTTAGTCCATGAGTCATTCCTGATTAAACTCTCCTCCCTGCTTCAAAGTTGTGCTGATTGCTTAACTCTAAGAGCTTTTCATAAATCAGGATCAGAGCTGCAGGTCGCAGATGAGCTAAAAAACATCCTTAAACACTAAATGCACCACGAATTATCATTCGATGTGAATTTGATATTGCAAAATCATTAGTGCGCAGTTACCCGTGTGTGTAACTACATGCAGAATTTGGTTGCTACTACAAACTTTGTATTGGGGAATTTCAGTTACAGTGGTTTATGCCGCCGTGGAAAATGAGACTAACCTGAAACTCTGAACTACTTTTGAAGTTACCCACACTTGCCTGACCTCAGACGATGTTTCAGATACAAATACTTTCCTTTTTAATTTGAAAAAATTTGACACGAATCCTCTCTACACATGCAGCACATGGTACTGCTGTTTATTTTCCATTCCCCACCTACACTGAGCCCACAGGTTTCTGGACAATTATTCATTTTTATGTAATTTCCACAAGAATGACTAGTTTGACAGAACTGCAGCTATTTTTACAAACAGCTCCCCATTTTGAGACGCTCAAAAGTAAGTGGACAACTGACTGACGAGCAGTTTCAGGACCGGGCGAGGCCTAAACCTTTGCTAGTTAATGATAATAAAAGCAAACTATTTTTGAAGTTGACTCAAAGTGTTGAACTTATATTTGGTAAGTGTTCGCTCAGACTGAAGCGAAGATCCAAAGATGTCACTGCTGAAATCAACAGTCTGGGACATGTTTTAACTGTACATATAAATAACAGCCTGAGACAAATGAAGTGTATGATGACAGAATCATTTCCATGATTTACACAAACATCACCACATCGAATCAGGTCAAGAACGCACTGAAGGACGTAGGCGTTATTTTTTCATGTCAACAATAAAGAGACGGCTCCATAAATGGAAATATTGAGTTACGACCACAGTGCGCAGCCACTGGTTACGCTAAAGAGCAGGAAGGCCACATTATGCTTCAAATACATTTATGTGCAGGGTTCAGGAAACCAGTTTGGAAAGATTAAACCCAGATGAAGTTAGACCAGAATGATAGAAGCAGGATGAGTGTGATGTGTTCGAGGCTGTACTCTCTGCTCAGATTCATACACAGCTCCACAGCAGGTGGATACGATACTACAAAAACAACCCAAGAAATGAGAGATTCTACAGCGAGCAAGTCAGTCACCGGATCTCAACCTAACAGAGAAGCTTATCAGTGCCTGAATCCAACACTGAAGGCAGAGAGACCCACCGGCAGGTCTGCAGAGCATTGTGGAAACACCGAATCAGACAGTGCCCGTGACTTCTACACTTCATTTGCTGACAGCAAATGAAGTTCATGCTGCTAAACTTGAATTAAAGTTTCCATTTCAATCATATATTTATTTATTACTGAATTGAAAAAAAGAAAAAGATGTGGCTTAATGTGTAACCGCTCATATTTCCACAAAGACTGAAGGGTGTATTGTTCTAAAACTCTAGATTATCTCCTTGCATCTTGATTCTGCATCCTTTGCTGTGCAGAGCCGAGCACAGCTGTGGATTCTGTGGTCAGGCGAGTGCACTGCATGCAAAGTGCAGGCTGTTACTATAACACCCACAGAGGATGTGAGTGCTTGTGCGTGCGTCTGTGTATAGGTGGAAGATGTCATCTGCTCCGACAGAGAGTTTAGGAGTTCAGGAATGTTTTCTTTATCTGCCTTGCAGCAGGGGGCGGGGCCTCAGCCACCAGAAAGTAACCTGCTGCATTTTCACATTTTTTCCACCTGTTTCTTCAGGTACCATGTCTGATTTTTAGGGACCTGGAAGAAATGCGCAGAGTATAAAAGGAACACAAACCTAAATTTATCTGCAGAAAGTCCACAACTGCACATATTATGACACAAGTCACAGCTACTACTGGAATAAATCTGTTCTAATTCTAACTTAGATTCCATACTTGGCAATTGGGAGAGAAAAAATATATTATTTTGTAAGAACAACTCGGCAGACAGTCAAAAATGGAACGTAAAGGACAAAGTTAAACATCTGTATGAATTATTGTGTGGATTTGTTCATTAATAGCCAAACATTAGTCCCGTGTCTGGCCCAGGAGCTCCTCCCAACAAGGCATGTCCAAAACAGCATCTGGATCAGATGCCAAACAACCTCGGCTCTTCACCATCAGCTCTCACAGAGGAGCTCGATCGTCTTCCTTCGCTCTACCGCAGGTTGCAGTCACATGGTGAGAATAGCCGTGTAGAACAACCACAACATCAGCACCTTCAGGGTCATCACAGCGTGCAACACTGCACCTCGCACTCCTGAAACACAGACTCCTGCATTCAGGGCAGAAATTCCTCCCCAACCCAGAGTGAGCACTCCACCCTTTTTCTGGTGGAGAATCATGACCTTAAACTTCAAGGTGCAACTTTTCATCCCTGCAAACTACCACGAGATTCTGAGACCACTGCACCTACAACCTTTGCTCATGAACATTATGAACAGAACTCCAAGGGCAGGCGTGGTGGAGTACAAACCCCACCAGGAACAAGGGTAGTGATACGAGCCAACCTTCCACTATAGCTGTACCCAAACCCAGGTGTTAAAATTGAAAATAAACACCACTGAATGTGTCTGTCGCTGGTTTAATATTCCGACCCTACAACCGAGAAAACAAAGTGTAAAAAACCTCCTGTTTCTATGAAAGTTAGAAAACTAAACAACTCCATCTAAGCTTACTTTTAAGGCCTTGCTGGCCACTGTAGCGGCGGACTGCATCATGCCGTCAGCTACACCCAGCCTGTCGGTGTTCTGCATGAACGGCGTCACCAGGGTGACGTACTTGGCGCCGCTCCACGGCTTCAGCAGCTTCAACGCCCAACTCTCCGTGTCACCCCCGACATTATCCAGGATCAGGTCGAACCTTAAAGATAACAAAGTAAATCAGACCAAGATGACAAACGGAGGCAGAGATTCAGTCGGAGCGAGGCCTGCTTACTTCTCCAGAGCGCTGAGCGGCTCCTCGACGGGCCCAGCGGTGTAGTCCACCACGTGGTCCGCCCCGAGCCCCCTTAAGAACTGCTCGGCATTCTGGGAGCAGGTAACGGTCACGTGGGCGCCCCACGCCTTCACCATCTGAGCAGGAACAACACCAGACTTGTATACAAGTTTCATTTCGGTTAAATCAAATGTTTAGTTTTTCATTTTAACCATGATGAAGAAAAAATGTAAGAATTTGTTCTTTTTAAGCTAAAGAAGTGCAGTTGTTTTTTTTTCTTTAATATTTAAAGAGAGATGGTGTTGAAGCTGATTTTAAGGATATTTTACATGTTTAGCTTTAATGTGTTTTTACCTAGTGGAAAAACTCCGGCTGTTTTTTAACGGTTTACGTCTGCGATCAGACGTCAGAGTTAACTGTGCTTAAATCAAATATTAAATGTTTCCCAGAGACCAGGTGAGCGTCTAACCTGTGAGCGTTTTTCAGATCAAACGTTACTTCATTGTGACATGTCGAGTGTTTAGGTGACCACAAGTGGTCATTATTGTCCAGCTTTTCATGCGTACCTGTACAGCAAACGTTCCCACTCCTCCAGATCCTCCAAGGATCAAAATCCTGCAACAGAAAAGCCAAAACAATGAAGGAGACAACCGAAGCAATCACCTGGTCAACTGAAGGGAAACCCGGCGACTTTTCCCCCCAAAAAAGAAAAAAACAACTACAAGGAAAAAAACGTATTTTTTCTCCTTTCAGCTTGCAGGTACTTTCAAAATAAGAGTGAGAAAACTGTCTTTTATCAAACCGATTAATAAAGGCAAACATTAAAAAGCAGCTGGTTGTGTTGGTCGGAGGCAACTGTTATACAGGTGTGTTAATGTTAGCAGGTAAGCTAACATTAAGCAGAAGAAACCTTTGGTCAAATAGAAACAAAGCTGCGATGGGATAAAGTCAATTCAATGCAGCTAATATGAGAAATATAAGACAATAATTCTAAATTACTGCATGTATCTGCATCATGTATTAAAACAGGACTTTATTTACCTGAAGTTAAAAAATACTCTCCATGCTTCCATGTTGTGTAACATGAGATCCGAGGTTCAATCCTGCTGCTCGTATTTGTATTGTATTTCTAAGTTGGTGGTTTTTGTCCTCGTGATTGTCACATGAGGGTTTCAGGTAAGTGTCAGCAGGTGCCTGGTGGATGTGGCCATCACTCAGTCACCTGTGTTGCACTGTTGGTACTTGGTACACGAAGCAGCGCAGGCACTGATACAGCTGTTTATTATAGCTCAATCTGCACTGTCCACAACGCTTTGACTTTTCTCCATTCAGCAGTTGCTCGTGTGTTTTTCATCCCGTCTTCCTCCCCTCACCCCCAACAAAGGCCTCTTTGGTGAAACAAGCGTCAGGTTAGTTACATCGCTGTAGCTGGTTTATTGGTATGTTTCCGGTGGCTCATTTTATTTACACTGAGACTGATGTGGGGTAAGGACATTTTTCCCTCTGTTTTGTCTTGCAGGTAAATTAGTGCAAATTCTAAACACACTGGTCAGGGCTCATTACCCAGTCCAATCTCAGGACTTAATAAAAAATATCTTTATAATTATCAGGTTCTAAGATGAGGTTAGTACAACCTCAGATGAGCCACAGCACCTGACAGATTAAACCGTGTCGTTATTTATGCCACAAAAAGCACAGATGCAGAAGCAGTTTGTGAGGAATGAAGTAATATTTGATGAAATGGCTAAATGTTATTAACTAATCATTAGGGTGGCGGTGGCATGACTTTGGCCTCGTCTGATTGGTCAATTAATCAAATAAATTGTTTCACTCATCATATTATTTGCATCTAGAGTTTACGAGGCTACTTTTAGATCCCGCCTTAATAAGCGAGCTAAAAGGGGCTCAGGAGGAACAGTTGGCGAGCTTCACTGGGATGGATTAAACTTTCCATGTCCTCACCTCTTGTTGGCACAGTTGTCCTTTCTCAGACCGCCAGTATTAACCAGCGCTGACCAGGCGGTGGTTGCCACGTAGGGAATGGCAGCAGCCTCGATATGGCTCAGACACTTTGGTTTGTGGGACACCTAAACAGGACAAACAGTAATACAGGGAGTGCAGAATTATTAGGCAAATGAGTATTTTGTCCACATCATCCTCTTCATGCATGTTGTCTTACTCCAAGCTGTATGGGCTCGAAAGCCTACTACCAATTAAGCATATTAGGTGATGTGCATCTCTGTAATGAGAAGGGGTGTGGTCTAATGACATCAACACCCTATATCAGGTGTGCATAATTATTAGGCAACTTCCTTTCCTTTGGCAAAATGGGTCAAAAGAAGGACTTGACAGGCTCAG
The DNA here is from genome assembly GCF_018398535.1 of Haplochromis burtoni. Classification (NCBI taxonomy): domain Eukaryota; kingdom Metazoa; phylum Chordata; class Actinopteri; order Cichliformes; family Cichlidae; genus Haplochromis; species Haplochromis burtoni. Next base: position 9,357 of record NW_024584558.1, read on the forward strand.
AAAAGTCAAAAATAGTGAGATATCTTGCAGAGGGATGCAGCAGTCTCAAAATTGCAAAGCTTCTGAAGCGTGATCATCGAACAATCAAGCGTTTCATTCAAAATAGTCAACAGGGTCGCAAGAAGCGTGTGGAAAAACCAAGGCGCAAAATAACTGCCCATGAACTGAGAAAAGTCAAGCGTGCAGCTGCCAAGATGCCACTTGCCACCAGTTTGGCCATATTTCAGAGCTACAACATCACTGGAGTGCCCAAAAGCACAAGGTGTGCAATACTCAGAGACATGGCCAAGGTAAGAAAGGCTGAAAGACGACCACCACTGAACAAGACACACAAGCTGAAACGTCAAGACTGGGCCAAGAAATATCTCAAGACTGGTTTTTCTAAGGTTTTATGGACTGATGAAATGAGAATGAGTCTTGATGGGCCAGATGGATGGGCCCGTGGCTGGATTGGTAAAGGGCAGAGAGCTCCAGTCCGACTCAGACGCCAGTAAGGTGGAGGTGGAGTACTGGTTTGGGCTGGTATCATCAAAGATGAGCTTGTGGGGCCTTTTCAGGTCGAGGATGGAGTCAAGCTCAACTCCCAGTCCTACTGCCAGTTTCTGGAAGACACCATCTTCAAGCAGTGGTACAGGAAGAAGTCTGCATCCTTCAAGAAAAACATGATTTTCATGCAGGACAATGCTCCATCACACGCGTCCAAGTACTCCACAGCGTGGCTGGCAAGAAAGGGTATAAAAGAAGAAAAACTAATGACATGGCCTCCTTGTTCACCTGATCTGAACCCCATTGAGAACCTGTGGTCCATCATCAAATGTGAGATTTACAAGGAGGGAAAACAGTACACCTCTCTGAACAGTGTCTGGGAGGCTGTGGTTGCTGCTGCACGCAATGTTGATGGTGAACAGATCAAAACACTGACAGAATCCATGGATGGCAGGCTTTTGAGTGTCCTTGCAAAGAAAGGTGGCTATATTGGTCGCTGATTTGTTTTTGTTTTGTTTTTGAATGTCAGAAATGTATATTTGTGAATGTGGAGATGTTATATTGGTTTCACTGGTAAAAATAAATAATTGAAATGGGTATATATTTGTTTTTTGTTAAGTTGCCTAATAATTATGCACAGTAATAGTCACCTGCACACACAGATATCCCCCTAAAATAGCTAAAACTAAAAACAAACTAAAAACTACTTCCAAAAACATTCAGCTTTGATATTAATGAGTTTTTTGGGTTCATTGAGAACATGGTTGTTGTTCAAGAATAAAATTATTCCTCAAAAATACAACTTGCCTAATAATTCTGCACTCCCTGTAATAGCAGCAGTTAATAAGAGCAGCAGTTTCCTGTAGTCATCATGAAAACAGCTCATCTCTACATTTTGGAGGAAGTGAAGCAGTAAAAAGGAGTATTGGTGTCATTCAAAATAATTAAGGTGGGGTTGACTGGGCTAAAAAAAAGTCAGGATTACAGTATTAAAATATATTACAGGGGAAAAAAGGAAATTTGATTTTAAAAAAAACCCATCACAGTTCATAGCTTATCGTCTACACAGTGACAAATGGGACCTTGAACTTGAGTAGGATTCAGATTAAGACCAATCAGAGATCGTTATGTAAAATCTGACTGAGTTATAGTTCTTGTGAACTGTGACAGGACAAACAGACAGAGGCTCAGTAAACCTTCACCTGTATGAGCTAAAAACCCAGAACATTTACAAGAAAATAGACTCAGAGTAAATTAAACTTTAAAAAAGTAGAAGCCCCTCCAAGTATCGCTACCTTATCGTGGTGCAGGGGTTTGTGTGTCCCAGGGATTCCAGGGGCTACGTTGTCTGGGGGCTTTTGCCCCCCGGTAGGGTCTCCCATGGCAAATTGGTCCTGGGTGAGGGACCACACAAAGAGCGATTCAGAAGACCACTATGACAAGACCATCGAGGGAACAGTTCATCCTGCCCGGGACAGGGTTGGGGAGCCCCGGGTTTACCGCTGAACCCGAGCGGTGTTTTGTTGTTGGACTTCTGTGCAAACCACAGTTTGGCCATAACGAACACCATGTTCAAACATAAGAGTGTCCATAAGTGCATGTAGCACCAGGATGCTCTAGGCCAGTAGTTCCCAAACTACCGTACGCGTACCCTCGGGGGTACGCAAGTGGCTGTAGGGGGTACGCGTGGGTTGGGGTTGGAGTGGGGATCAAAAGTTTTAAAAGCCGAAATTTGCGCTAATGCAGTTTTATTTGCCTGTCAAATACATGACTATATACCACCCTCTGGTGTTCAGCAAAAAAATAGCTCTGACAAAATACATGGGCGTGATTTGCCCAAATGACTGACACCTAACAGTTGAAGTTGCCTCCAAGCATTCAGTGCAGCGCGAAAATGGACAAGTGGTTAACAAGAAAAAAAGGCCCTACCACAGAGACACCGGCCACAACAACCAATAAGCTCATATCTGAAGATGCATTTTCCAGTGACCGCACAGGTGATTGTTCAACAACAATGTGTTCGTCAGATTTGGATGCTAGCAGTGCTAGCAGGGATGTATCTGTGGTTACTAGCCAAGTGGCTAACATAGCTGGAGCCAGCCATGTGGAAAGTGATGAAGTGTCTGATGCAGAGCGTCAAAGTGGGAGAAAGCATGACAGCTCGGACTGTAACACAACCTCATCAAAGAAGCGCAAATATGATGACAATTATATTTCGCTGGGGTTTACGTGTATAAATATTGGTGGATTTCCCCAGCCACAGTGTGTTATTTGTGCAAAAGTATTGTCTCAGAACTCAATGAAACCTTCACTTTTGCGCAGACATTTAGAGACAAATCATCCCCATTTGAAAAATAAACCAAGGGAATATTTTGAGCGACAGCTAAAATCACTTTCAACAAGTAAAACCTGCATTCAGGTGCCAGATCTTATGAATAAAAACAGACTACAAGCATCGTACATGGTCAGTTACAGAGTGGCTAAAAACAACAAACCCCACACTATTGTGGAGGACCTCATTCTCCCTGCTGCTTTAGATATGGTAGGGACAATGTTGGGGGAAAAGGCAAAAAAGACGATACAGTCCATTCCATCATCAAACAATACTGTCTCACGGCGCATCAATGCAATGTCAGAAAATGTTTTACAGCAGCTACTTCTGCGCATACGCCACAGTGAATGTTATGCAATACAGCTAGATGAGTCCACGGATGTGGCTGGCCTGGCGCATCTTCTCGTATATGTGCGCTACATTCATGAAGGAACCATCAAGGAGGACATGCTGTTCTGTAAACCACTGGAACAAAGGACAACTGCCGCAGATATTTTTCAAAAGCTGGACACATTCATGAACACACATGGACTCGTGTGGGACAGATGTGTTGGCATCTGTACTGATGGCGCACGGGCCATGACTGGGAGACACGGAGGTGTGGTTTCGCGTGTGCAAGCAGTCGCGCCAGATGCCTCCTGGGTACACTGCAGCATCCACCGAGAGGCTCTTGCTGCAAAGGGAATACCTGTCCGTTTGAAACATGTTTTGGACACGAGTGTAAAAATGGTTAACTTTGTGAAAGCCAGGCCGCTGAACTCCCGCTTATTTGCTGCGTTGTGCAATGAGATGGGCAGCGAGCATGAGACATTATTACTCCACACAGAGGTTCGCTGGCTATCTAGAGGGAAAGTGCTGACCCGTTTCTTTGAGTTGAGGGATGAACTTAAAGTTTTCTTCAGTAACCATCCCTTTGAGCTGTCTGAACATTTGCATGATGAAGAGTACCTTACCTGCCTGGCTTATCTGTGTGATATATTTTCTCGTCTGAACGAGCTCAATCTCGGATTACAAGGCGTTTCTGCAACTATATTCAATGTTCAAGATAAAGTTGAGGCCATGATAAAGAAGTTAAACCTTTGGAAGAACTGCTTGGATACAAACAACACTGAAGTCTTTCCTGTGCTGCATGATTTTCTGTGCTCTAATGATCTCACACTATCTAAAAGTGTAAAGCGCGAATGTAACGTGCACCTTGAGGAGCTGGCGGTGCAGTTACGCCGATACTTCCCAGAGACGGACGGCTCAAATGATTGGATACGTCACCCGTTCACCGCTGTGCCTACTTCGTTATCACCGTCTGACCAGGAGAGCCTAATTGAAATTGCCACAGATGGATCTCTAAAAGTTGAACACGCTCAAAAGAACCTGGCGGATTTCTGGATAGGGCTGCGCACTGAACAGCCCGCGCTGGCTAAGCGCGCTGTCAAGACTCTGATGCCTTTCGCCACCACATACTTATGCGAAAGGGGATTTTCTGCTTTAACAAACATGAAAACAAAATACAGAGCAAGACTTTGTGTGGAAAACGATTTAAGACTCAGCCTTTCCCAAATTGAGCCAAACATTGAAGAGCTGTGTGCCTCTGCTCAAGCACATCCATCACATTAAATAAAGTTCTGTTTAATGAAAGTTCATGGCCTTTATGCTCTCGACAAAAAAGTGAATTCTAATAAATCCTTTGATACACTGCTAGTATTAAGTAGTAAAGTTTGTTATTAAAACTCTGTCATTACTAAAAAATATTGATAAATTCATTTGGTGGTGAGAAATAATCGACTGTGCAGTATTTATTTTTATGCATGCGATATTGCAATGTATTTATAGACACTAATTAAGAGTCATTCGTAGCAGGGGGTATGCGGCTGAGGGTGACATGTCTCAAGGGGTACGTGGCTGGAAAAAGTTTGGGAAGCACTGCTCTAGGCCACAGGTCGATGATGGATTTTAATCGTATCACCAGACCTGAGGTCATATGTTTTGGGACACTTGGGTAAAGAGATAGGCTGAGCTGTCAACTGCTCACCACCTGGTGGTGAGTTGGATCAGGTGAGGGAGGACGCTGGACAGACCTGGGGTATGCTGGGAAAGGCTAGCAGAGGCTCCAGTCTTTGAGAACTTCAACACACACCTCAGGCAGAGCTTCAACAGCATTCCAAGACTGGGGACATTGAGTCCAAATGGACCGTGTTCAGCACCTCCATTGCTGAAGCCGCTGCACTAAGCTGCGCCCGCAAGGTGGTTGGTGCCTGTCGTGGTAGACAACAGAGGTGAGGGGAGTCAACGAGCTCAGGCTTGGTTAGCCTGTGGGACTCTGGAGGCAGCTGGTAGGTACCGACAGGCTAAGCAGAAGGTGGCTCGGGCAGTGCCTGAAGCAAAAACTCGGGTGTGGGAGGAGTTCGGAGAGGCCATGGAAAAAGCAACCCGTCATGTGACTCAGGAGGGGAAAATGGTGTTCTACCTGCACTGTGTATAGTGCGGGTGGAGTTCTGCTGACTTCGACTGAGAAGTCGGGCAGTGGAAGGACTACTTCGAGGACCTCCTCAATCCCACTGACACATCTTCCGTGGTGGAAGCAGAGTCTGGGGATGACCTGCCAATCTCTGGGGGCGAGGTCACTGAAGCAGTTAAACAACTCCTTGGTGGCAGAGCCCCTGGTGTGGACGAGGTCCACACAGAGTTCCTGAAGGCTCTGGATGTTGTAGGACTGTCTTGGTTGACACGCCTCTACAATTTTGCGTGGAGATCAGGGGCAGTACCCCTGGATTGGCAGACCGGGGTGGTGGTCCCCATCTTTAAGAAAGGGGACCGGAGGGTGTGTTCCAACTACAGGGGAATCACACGCCTCAGCCTCCCTGGGAAAGTCTATGCCAGGGTGCTGGA
>NW_024584559.1:0-15053 GCF_018398535.1 Haplochromis burtoni
GCAGATGTGCCCACTACCACACATTTGGACTGATTTGTGACCACTGTTTGGGAGGGATGGTTATATTGTGTATCTGGAATTAATTTTAGGTCTCTACGTCCATCCCATGGGGAATGGGAGCAGTAACAAAGGTGTTGCGTTTATATTTTTGTTGAGTGTGTGTATATATATATAACTGTTTTCTCAGTTATATATATTTATGCAGCTAAATAAGGTAATTAAAATTAGCATGACCAATTGTAAAATCACCTCCATCAACTACTTGAAGTTTACAATACTTTAAAAAAATAGGTTTTTTTAAATGAAAATTCTTTTGAACTTTCCATAACTCATTATTTATAAACGTAATATAGTTAAAAACCTTAACAAATCATAAATGGACTGGTACTTTTATAGCACCCTTCTATGCAGTCAAAGCACTTTCCACAAGAAGTCTTATTCACAAAATAACATATTGTGAATATATAACATATTCATACAGCACTTTTACCATGACGAAGTGCTTTTTAAAAAAATTTTTATGGTTAAAATCTATTGTCAACAAGCATGTTACTGCTAGGAATTTTTTACCCATACCTTAAAAAAATTTCACTTGATGACTGCAAATCTGCAAAACCATTTTCATCTGAGCATGTCCTGTTTTTTGATTGTGATGTTCAAATTATTGGACAAGTATGACTGGACAGAAATTGTCATGCATTTTCAGCAATTAAGAAATTAAGTTTGTGACGTGACCCTTCGCCAGCATAGTTTCTAGCTCTGCTCACATAGTCACAGTTTTTCACGCATCCTGTCATACAAGTTAGTTATTTTGAGGCCTATCCTACTATGGACACTTCATTAACCAGAGACTCATGGAAAAAGGAGATTGTTCATTCTCCCTTAAAGAAGTTTAAAGAATCCTCCGTTACTAAGGATGACCTCAACAAGGTTATTGCTAATGGCTTAAAGCTAGCACTTCAATAACAACAAAAGTCCCTCAATGCAATAGTTGCCTCGGCAGTCAGAGAAGCTATGGACTCTGTCTCAGTCCCTGCTTTACACGACTTATGCACAGAGCTTCAAAAGACCAATGAAGTGGTAAATGATGTTAGCGGCAAACTCGAGAGAGTGGCTACAATGGCTAAGTGTACTCAAGACCGAGTGGATTCAGTGCAAGCAGCTGCACGAGAGGACAGACGATTGACTATCAATCTAAAGAAACAACTTGACCAACTCGCTACAAAGCTCACAGATCTGGAGCACAGGGGTCGCAGGAATAACGTCGGACTTGTTGGCTTACCAGAAATGACAGAGGGCTGTTGGCTACATCAAGGCTAATCTCCCTAAAGCTGGGCATACACTGTGCGATTTTTGGCTCATTTTGAGACGATTTTTCAGTCGTGCAACCATTTTGGTGATCGGCCCGAGTTTCGCCTTCATCATGTGTTGTGCATCGTATAGTATACGTGGGGTAACGAGAAGCGATTAACACCTCACGACCAGCTCCCGATCATCAGTCGTTTGGTCGTAAGAAAATCAAACCTGGTTGAAATCCTGTTGGCCGTTGTGAGGGTGTCAACGCAGCCTCTCACACTGCGCACGTGCAAACACAGTAATGAAAGTGAAAAGATGGGGCAGCACAGCAGTGCAGCGTGTGATCTGGACACAAGTGATGGAGGCACAACTTGTAGAACTTTGGCAAGCTCATCCGAGCCTTTTCAGTGTGGCCTCACAATATCATCATGACCACAACAACCGTGAATATAGTTGGATGGACATTGCTACTCAATCACAGCTGCCTGATCAACGTTTTTCATTAGCAATTTAGCAAAGTTGATGGTGGTGGTGTGCGTGTCTATTGAGTGAAAGACAGAGAGGGAGGGACAGCACAAGAGCCAAAACAGTTCAGGGGGCCGGCCGTGCGGACAGCAACGTCGGCGACGGGCAAACAGTTCTTGGGGCCGACCGTGCACACGGCAATGGGGGCGGCGCAGACAAAACAAATCAGGAAGCCGGCCACGCGGAAGGCAGTGGTGGAAACAGAGCAGGTCCGGAGGTCAGCTGCGATGCCAGCGGCGGCAACGAACTGTCTCAGGAGGCTGGCCACGATACCAGTGACGGCAACAAACTGTCTCAGGAGGCTGGCCTCGACGGCCATGACGCTCAACTAGATACTGGGAAAGCGGCCGGCAGAGGTGAAGCGGAACAGGACGAGCTGGAACTGATGACGGTGTGGCATCCGCAGGACCAGACGAGGCAGGACCAGATGCTGAAGCTGGATCAGGCAAAGGCGAGGCTGTAGCTGGACCAGGCAAAGGTGAGGCTGAAGCTGGACCAGGCGAAGGCGAGGCTGAAGCTGGACCAGGAAAGGCGAGGCTGGATGAAGACACAGAGGCTGGACCTGACGGCAGCGGGACGGCTGTGGAACCTGACGGCAGCGGGATGGCTGCGGAATCTGACGATGGTGATGCTGCAGACGGTGATGCTGCACTTGACGGTAATGTTGCAGTTGACGGTGATGCTGCAGTTGACGGTGATGCTGCAGGCGGAGATGTGGATGCTGCCGGTGACAGTGTAGAAGTCACAGGGGATGATTCAGCAGGTGACGGCTGAACAAACTTCCCCGGACCCTCCAGCTGACGCGAGGATGTGCTTGCTGGGTCCTCCAGGACCCCCAGCAGACAAGGCATGAGGCTGGACGGGCTCCTCGGGCCCTCCAGCAGACGTGGCATGAGGCTGGACGGGCTCCTCGGGCCCTCCAGCAGACGTGGCATGAGGCTGGACGGGCTCCTCGGGCCCTCCAGCAGACGACACATGAGGCTGGACGGGCTCCTCGGGCCCTCCAGCAGACGACACTTGAGGCTGGACGGGCGACTCGGGCCCTCCCGCTGACGTGGCTTGAGGCTGGCTGGGTTCTCCTGAACCCACAGCTGACGAGACTGGAAGGGCTTCTCGGGCCCTCCAGTGGAGACAGACACTGAAGCAGCAGGTACGGAAACCTCTGGCAGTGCGGACACTGGCTGGGACTGAGCAGCACAGTGGTTAGACTCAGGCAGCAACAGTGGGTTGCAGTCCTTAAAGAGCTGAAAGTGTTCCCCAACATACTCAGCAGAGGACGGAGGCGGATGGGTGAACTCACTTGAATTCTCAGGGGTGCTGAGAGCCGAGACTATTTAGGTGAGTTGTCCGGTGGAGCTGCTGGCACTGGCGTCTTGACCTCTAGGGGTCCAGAGTTGGCTGGTGACTGAAACCCAGCCTCTGGTGAGACCCTAGAGGGAGTAACTGTCTCTGTAAAAGAAACTGTAAAAGAACCAGCAGATGTAATGATGAAGTGTGTTCCCTGCTTGTAATGAGATGGTGAGGATGGTGACTGGATGAACGAGTGGGTGGGCTGCTGAACTAGTGGCAACTGAACTACAGGTAGCGAAGATGATGGTAGCGGAGGTGTAACAGGTGATGGAGTGGCTGACTGAACTGAGGGTAGCTGGGCTGCTGACTGAACTGAGGGTAGCTGGGCTGCTGACTGAACTGAGGGCAGCTGGGCTGCATACTGAACTGAGGGCAGCTGGGCTGCTGACTGAACTAATAACTGTACTGCTAACTGTGTTACAGACCCCACATTGAATTGTGGTGAAGGTGTGGATGGGGGGATATGGTCAGGAAAAACTGTTTCAGGGAAGTTTATTGCTTTACCGTAAGGAACCGATGCAGACGAAAAGCCCCCCCTAACATAGTCATTCCCTAAACTCGTAGTGCTAAACTCAGTAACTCCAGGTTTAGAAACAATAGCGTGAACACAGTCATTAACCCTGAATGCGGGCTCAGCAAAGGCAGTCTTTGGAACAGTGGCAATGGGTGCGACGGAAAAATCATTGTTATCTTCAGAAGACACACAAAAAATAGCTCCAGAAAACACAGTCACAGAACCTGACGCAGCAAAAAAAGTGTCCCTTTCACTCACCACAGCCGGCTGCTTATATGTCCCATGTAACGCGGTTAAAGGACCAGGGCACCTGACTGCAGCTTCATAGACAATGAGCTATCAGAATTAGTTTCGACTATGGAGCCTGAGTGTGTGAATAAAACACAGGAAACCAAAGTAGAGCTCAAAATATATATATTTTTGAGAAATGTATAGACAGATGTACAAAAAGCTAAAAAAAATATGCATATATATCACAAACAAAAATAATGTTGACAATACAAAACAGCTTATTAGGTTCCAAAAGGAGGTGGGATGAGGTGTGATCCAGTATGAGATTTAGTTTAGTTCCATGGACCTGTGATAGGTCATGTGTCAACAGTTTAATTCAGTCCATAGGTTTACGATTCCTACTGCAACGTAGCGGTGGTCGGGTGGCTCGCCATCCCGCGCTGATCAGGGCTGATCGCGGGAGAAAAAAAAAACCTGACCTAAACAAGGTCAAAAACATAAATTATCACAGAAGAAAATGAAACAGCATTCTACTGCCGTGACAAAATACATAAATCCATAAATAACAAAGACAAGTAATTAATGCCATGTTTCATACAACAATCAATAAACAATCATCTCTTATAATGAATTTCATTCAAAATACTATTATAGAAAAACATTCTCATGGGTCCCATCAAAGTATATCAGCAAAAAAGCTAATAAACATTATCCAAAGTTAATCAAATATATTTACAAAACTCATTTAATCACAGGTGTTGCGCAACAGATTCAATAATCTCAGTGGAATTTAACTCAATGCAAAATCTCATAGGCCGTTTTGGCATTTCATCAGAAAAGTAACAAAAAACATCCAAAACGGACAAAACTACAAAATTCAAATCACTCGTTCAACTCTAGATACGTTAAGTCAACATTCGGCCATAATGGAATAAACAAAAGCAACAATATTCAATAAATAAAACTAGTAATTGCACTTACTGTCGCTAGCCTAGCATTAGCTTACCGGCGTTTTAGGATGTGCGATCGCGGCTCTGCATTTTCATTAATTGTGACAAAACAAAACAAACAAATAACTCACCGTTGAGTCGATTGTGAGGTAGTGTAAAGATGAATGAATCGGCCGGGTTATTGCACGCTGTCAACTGGTCTGTAGTGTAAAATTTGTCGATATCTGACAAGTACGCCAACCACAGGGACAACAGCAGCCAGAGGAGCAGGGACATGCAGCTGATTGACCCGGAACTTATACAGGGTTCATTCCCGCCACAATAAAGGGACTGGCGGAAGTGGGGTCAGAAGTTACCGTGGTTACACTCTCCCCCCCTAATCTCATGGACGTCCTCGTACATGGACTAGGCTGGCAGCGAATGACTGGTTGGCTGAGGTGTGAAGGCATCGTCTCCTCTTCTTCATCGTCTTGAAGAGCGAAGGAGAAGACAGAACTTAACCCATGCAGAAAGGTCTGAACGCTCTTTAACAGAGGCTTACCAAGCTTGATGTACTGCAGCCGATCAGGAGGATTCCTGGGGCGGGTTGAATGCCTCAAGGGTGGTTCTGCCTCAGGAATCAGAGGCTCTGATTCAGTAGGTGAGTGTTGTGACAAGTTATTTCTGGATGCTTCTGAATCAGAAGACAGACTTTCTTCATCATGAGAAGTTTCTGCAAGATCAACTGGGGTAGTCCAAAGGCCAAGTCCACCGGTAAGCGAGGTTGGCGGCCAAACATAAGCTCATATGGTGAGAAACCTGTAACATCATTTCTTGTGCAATTGCATGCATGCACCAGGGGTTTTACGAAATCTTTCCAATGAGATTTCTGTTGAGCTGTGAGTGTTCCTATCATATCCAGTAATGTTCGGTTAAACCGTTCAACAGGATTGCTTCTTGGATGTTATGGAGTGGTTCTTATTTTGTGGATCCCAGCCATTTCACAAAGCTCTCGGATGATTCTGGATTCAAAGTCAGGGCCTTGGTCACTGTGCAAGCGTTCTGGGATACCATAATGCACAAGAAAGTTGTCCCATAACCATTTGGCAACAGTCCTGGCTTTCTGGTTTGGTGTTGGCACAGCAATGGCATATTTTGTGAAATGTTCAGTTATGACAAGTATGTCTTTGACTCCACGATCTGGTTCCACAGAGAGAAAATCCATACACACCAGTTCCATGGGTTGAGAGGTTTTGATATTGACCAGAGGTGCGGCTCATTCAGATGGAGATTTGCGTCTCACGCATCTTTCGCAGTGTCTTATTTTATTGACCACATCACTCGTCATCTTAGGCCAATAAAACCGGGAACGGACCAAGTCTAGTGTTCTGTCAATTCCCATGTGACCCATTTGATCATGTAGGTGTGTAGTACAACTGGTCGATATTCCTCGGGTAGCACTAGCTGGTATGTGAAGTCACTTCCCACTTGTCTATTCCTGACGAGAAGGGTGCTATAGAGCTCCAGTTTATTTACTTCTCGCAGTAATAGAGGTAAATCGGGAAGTTCTTCCCTCAGGAATGGCGGTGGTGACTCTCCTCGCTCAACCTGAGCTATGACATGCCGAATGAGAGGGTTGAGGCGTTGTTTGGCTGCAAGGTCAGCTGTTGAGATTCGGGGGAGTACCATGGAGGTGAACTGGATGTCGTCCGTGAAACTGTCAGGGAGACTGTTGACATTGACAGACATGGATAACACCAGAGCAAGATCAGGATCAGTGCTTGAACTGTACACCAGATGACGGTCACAAACTGCTTTGACGGTATGGTGGTCAATAGAGACATAATCTGGTTCATTGAGATGTTGCCATGCAAATCTCCAGATTCGCTCACGTTCTTTCTGTGACAGAGGATCATCAGACAGTTCACCATGAGGTCGGCGAGACAAACCATCAGCATCCGCGTTCTGCTTTCCTGCTCTGTAGATTAATTTGAAGGTGAAAGTGGACAAAGCTGAAAGCCACCTGTAACCGGTAGCGTCAAGTTTTGCTGATGATAAGAGGTATGTTAATGGGTTGCTGTCTGTCACAACTGTAAACTGAGCACCATAAAGATAGTCATGGAATTTTTCAGTCACCGCCCATTTCAAAGCAAGAAACTCCAATTTGTGGGCGGGATACTTTGACTCACTCCGGGAAAAAGACCTCTGCTGGCATATGCTACAACTCTGTTTTTTCCATCCTGCTCTTGATACAGCACCGCACCAAGACCTGTGGCACTGGCATCAGTGTGGAGTGTGTATGGTTTTCTGGGATCAGCAAATGCCAAAACTGGGGCAGAAGTAAGTTTGTCAATAATGGACTCAAAAGCTTGTTGACACATTTGCGTCCATTGTCTTCCAAATGGCTCTTTGGGGTTGAGGTAATTCTCTGGCTTTACAGTTCGTCTCAGTTTCCTCTGGGAAGGTGGATAACCAGCAGTGAGATCATGCAACGGCTTGACAATGGCTGAATATCCCTGGACAAAACGTCTGTAGTACCCAGCAAAACCATCTGGCCGTGGAGTGCCGCGCCGGCGGCGCAAACGTCGCTTCCTCCTTGGAGACGGCTCCGACGGGCCGGGAAACTCCTTGTCCGGCGGGTCGAACGGCACGTCCTCCATCGAAGCGAGTGGGCGAGCGGTAGCGGCGGGAGGGTCAAGGTGAAGCTTGTGAAGAACAAAATTCTGTACGAGCGGGTGCAGTGAGCCCAATAACCAGGGGTAACCGGAAATAAGTTGTTGCAGCTTGTCTTCCACAGCATAGAGAAACGCTCCTTCCTCATGCTCTACCCACAGATTGATTAACCTTGAAGCGGAGTTGATAATGGCCTCCTGAAGCTCGCTGGGTGGGTTGAATGCCGCTGGATCCATATCTGGCTGGTCCGTACTGTCACGGCGAGTTGAGTGAGCCATGTGGAAGAAAGAAAAGGAGGATCCAAACGCAGGCACTAAAGGTGTGAAGGTGGTTTATTAAACACAAAATAAAAATGGGCAAACGGCAAAAGGAACAGAAGGCTATCTAAACTGAGAACAACTAAACTAGTGAACACAAACCAGGACATGATCATGAAGGAGGATGATCAGTGGAGAATGACGACGGATGACAGCAGGGAGAACACACAGATGAAGCATGGTGGATACACAAACGGACCAGCAACTATTTTTTTAACAACACAGAATTACAACAGGTTTTAACAGATCTTCAAAAATAAAAAAATTCCCCCAAAGTAGCAAAAAAATTGAATAAAATAAAATTGTGCACAAGTAAAGAATTTGTCTTTTTTTAAGTCCAAATGGTAACGGTGGGGCCCATGACAAACGGGTGTATTGCAATAGAGTCCGTCCGATGAGGAGTGTGTGTGTGTGATTGTTTGTCCTACCGTACTACTTGTACAGTAGAGGATTGTAGTCGATCAATGTGCAAATGATTGTGCGTGTGTATGTATATCGTCTCCTAGGATCTTGGGTTGTCTCGCCGTCCAGTGAACACCGGAACACTCTGGGTTCTGGAATCGCTGACCTGGTCTTTGGATTTGTTCCATATAAAAACCTGACCTATAAACAATGGTCCAATATATGTCACGAACAATTTAGGAATAACTCTCACAAATTAAACTAAAGTAGTGTCACACTGCAGTAACTACTATTCCGATCAGCTACATCAATTCAATCATTATCAGTTCAGTCATGTTGAACAACATTAAGATATCAAGTTTCAAAGTTGAAAGTATCAGTCTTCAAAATTTAGTTGTAACCTGCAGCAATGTTAAAGATTATCTACAAGGCTTCAAACATTCAGGAATTATAGTCACCATATAATTCACTTTTCATGGTAAACATTCATTAGATCCATCAGATATAAAGTCATTGTTGGAGCAATACACAAACGCTTATCAGAAACCGAACAAAGTGCAAATAATTTCAATAACATGTAAACATAAGGACTCAGTCCACGAATAGGAGTATTAGAATAGATGTGCTTAATCCCGCTTGTATCATAGGCCTACTAGTACAAGTGGAAATACACTAAAAATTACCTCCAAGTATTCAATACTGAGTACAGTTGAACCCCGACTTACGAAATTAGTCGAAGCACCCATCGCGCTTTTTGAATGAACGATAGGCTATAGGCTAATTGCTAACTGCTAACTGCTAACTGCAACAACAATACGTCGTTCAAGTGGAACAGCGAAGCGCAAGTACGAAAGCCAAGGGGGTTGTCACATGATTTGAAAGGCATTGTGGGCATTGTAGGCATTCTAGGATCAGCCAATCAGAGCCAGCGGTTTTCGTTACACGGGCATTTTGCTGTTAAGTGCCGTCGTAACTTGAATTTTCCGTTAAATAGGGTATTCGTAAGTCCGGGTTCGACTGTATTGTAAAACAACTGATTGACATCAAAAAATTAAGCAGGAAGCAGCATAAAGTCTGATGGTATTTTAACTCGTTAGAGATTAATTTCTTCATCTTACCGATAACAAAGAAAAAAGCTGATCAGCTGATCATTGACTAGTTTCATGATTGAAGTAGCAACAGGAGTAGGAGGGGGGAGAATGAAAGAAGAAGAGGCAGCTGTGCAGCGTAAAGACACAGAATAACTCCAGCTTTTCTGTTTTTCATTCTAGCAGAAGTACAGGACAAATTGCGTTCCTTTTCATCTCAATACGGATGTATTGTAATTGGTCCAGCCCAGAGTCCATCATGACCAATTGGCAAATCCACCACCTTTCATTGTTTATACCATTACAAAAACAAACAAACAAACAAACATAAAAACATAAAATTACCATCGGCCCAACGGGCAAATTCCCAGTATGCCCGATTCCAGTCCAGCTTTGGGGTCAGCTGGTGGGTAGCAGGCATCTCCGAAAAAGTTAGAGCACTCTGGCAAATATGTGATGTCTTGATAAACTGAGCAGATATTTGAAGTTTATACGGCAACATCAGTTTATTTCATGAAAGACTAATATTTTAAACTCCGCCATTCTGCATTCCTCTGCCACTGCCTCATTTGAGTTTTGGACAAAATGCTGTTATTGTGTGTAATGACAATCGCAAACACTAAAATATATTTCTTGCACACAGAAATGAATTTTGTTTGGCAAAATAATTTTCTCCTCAACATGCAACATTTGCGCTTGCAATTTTTTTTTTAGGTGCGCTCAGAATAGAGGCACTAAAATAATGCCATAGAAATATTGAGATGAAATCAAAAGTAGTGAAAAGTGGCCAATTATATCCTGGACCCCAGAGGGTTAATGTCATGGTCCTGGGTCTTTTGATCCAGTTTTTTTTAGTTTTCATATATTTTTGATCATTCTGTATTATTTGGTTCCTAGGTTATTCTGTTCACTATGGTTTTGTCATGGTCCTGTGTCCTTTTGACCCAGCGTTCCTAGTTTTTTTGTGTTTTTGTATTCTGTTCTTTATTTATTCTGTGATTCCTAGGTTGTTCAGTTTTGTTTATGAGATTTCCCCTCGTGACCTTACTCCATGTGTGTCCACGCATCTGTGAGTCCCGATGCCTTGTTTCTCCTCCTTATGTTTTATCCCATGTTTTCCCCAGCCCGTTATGTCTGTGCTCTCTCCGTGTTCTCTCCTGCCCCCCTGTCTGCACCCCTGTGTACTTCCTGTTTTACTTTGACAGTCTCCCGTCAGCATGAGTCAGTGTTGTGTTACTCCTGCCATGTCTTGCTATGATTATCAGTGTCAGCTGTGTTCCCCATGTGCTACTACTTTTCTCGTTGACCCTCTGTGTATTTATGTCCGCATCTCCCTCAGTTCTGTGTTGCGTTCTCCCTGTGTGATTCTCCCTGTATCTCCTGGTGCACATTATAATTAGTTTTTCCCAGTTTAGTTTAGTTTTGTATTGTTGGTATGATCTGTTTTCCCAGCAATAAAGCTGTGCTTTTGAGTTTAAGTTCTGTCCCCCTGAGTTTGCGTTTGGGTCCATTCCTGCCTGCCACACAGCCGAATCATGACAGGTTTATTAGATTTCCCCTTGTGTCTTTGCCCTCTGTCTCCCCTTGTGCATCTGTGTTTATTTAGTTGTGTGAGTCCTTGTGCCTTGTTTCCCATCCTTGTGTTTTAATCCATCATGTTTCCAGAGCCCGCCATGTCTGTGCTCTCCCTCGTTTTCCCGTGCTCCATCTAGCCTGCTTCTCCTCCACTTACACATCATGTTTCCTTTTTTATTGTAAAGGTCCCATGTTTTCATGTTCATTCCGTTTAGTCTAGCTTCCCCTGTCTCGTTATGGTTATTCGTATTGGCAGTGCGTGTCCTCACGTCCCTGTCATCCCTCTGTGTATTTAGGTCAACGTCTCTTTCAGTTCGGTCCTCCCTCATGGCTGCGTGTCTCTCCCCGTGTTTCCCTGAGTAATTAGATTCGATTAGCATTAGAATTTCCCAGTTTAGTTTAGCATTGTCTTGTATCGCCTTTTCCCCCATTCAGTAATAAAGCTGTATTTTGAGTTAAGTCCCGTTTTCCATGAGTTTGTGTTTGGGTCCTCTCCTGCCAGCACACAGACGTTTCATGACAGTCAAATGAGAAGCTTGGCTCCTAGTGGTCTGCAACACTGCAAAGTAAATACAGGTTCAGCATTACTGATACTGAGTACTGATTTTGATACTTTTAACTTATATGGCAGAGAGCCGTGTGTCTTGATTTATCAAATAAATCATCATCAATTTGAACATTCTGAGCACATTTTAATGACAACTAAATCACTTCCACAAGAAATAGTTAACACAATAAAACAGACAGCTTGCCATATATTTAGGAACTGGGTTTCCTTAAGACTTGGAATGTAAATGTAAGTGTTCTTTTTTCTTTTGGTCAACTTCTGTTAATTATTGTGCTATATAAATAAAGTAAACTTGACAGTCAACACAAAAAGGTTATTATATTCAGATATTCTTCATAATTCAAAATTGAGTAAACATGGAAATGATGAAATAGATTGACTGAGTACAATTCAATGGCCCATCTTGGTGGAACGGAACCAAAGCTATGAGAGGGATTACAGCAGGACCCCTCGGAGCCAAGATGCTGGTGGTGGAGATAGCTTGAATGGAAAAGTGGGAGTGATAAAACTTAGATTTAGCTGGCAGCACCTGGGAATGCACAGATATGAATATTCACCTATATCTTGTCGTGGAAGCTTTTTAAAAATAAAATACAAACACTTGATGAGTGTCTTTGAAGTGAGTTTTATTCACTTTGCAGCAAGAGAGAGAGTCCAGTCAGCCAAAGTCAAGCCAGCGTCTCTAAAGCGGAAGCAGAGCTGGGCTTCCCTTATACAGTCAGGTACACAGACACACAACTCTCATAACTTGTAGCACAACTTATCATTTCCATATAAAGTGTTGATGGTTTATACCTCGGTTCTTCCTTGGAACATGTCACGGCGGGGCGCGCCGGTGTGAAGAATGAGGTAGACCCAAGAGCAGACACGGTGGAGACAGAACTAGGTTTCCAAAATAAGGCAAGCCTTTATTGTGGCTGAAGGCATAACAAAAACACTAGGGAACACTGAAACTGGGAAAACTAAGAAGACAGAGAACACTGTGTAAACTAAAAAGGCTAAGACACTCTGTGAAGGAACTATGGAAAAAACTATAAACACAGAGTAACTAAGCAGGCTATGAAACACAGTGTCACAATAAGGGAAACTACGAAAATACGAGGTGAGGATAACAGACGATCTGACACTGACACAAAGACACACTGGGCTTAAATACACTGAGGCAGTCATCAAGGAATTAGAGACAGAAGGGGAACACAGCTGGGAGGAATAAGACAAACATGCAGACACGACACAGAGAGACAGACTAGACACTGAACTAAACCTGCAATAAACATGAGAACACAAAAACCTACGAACTAATCCCTAAACAAGAATAACCGAAACATAGAGTCATAATCATCATTATCATCATAATAAGAAAAGAATCCAAAATGCAAAAACACACCAAAAACATAACTCCTCAAAATACTGGGTCAAACTGACCCAGAACCGTGACAGAACATACACAGCATCTACTCCTTGAAAGCAGTAAAGCAATAACAGTCATACCCAAAGAGGGATATGTTTTGCAGATTATTATGTTCTAGGGTGGTCTTGCTGTGATGAGTGTCTGTCCCACTATGGTTCAAATAAGCCTGTTATATATGTGTTATTGTCAGAACAGGTGATCAATACACTAAGGAAAAATAAATTTTCATTATCTCTCTCTACACATTAAAATATCATATGAATCTCTAAGATAATTACGGTAAGGTAATCGGTCTGATAAAATAACAGCTATGATGACTAATTGGGTTGTTATAATACTACAATTTCAAACTCGATACATATTAACCAGGGAAATTCTTGATACCATATTTGATATTATGGGGAAGATTCTGAACCCACCCATGTTCCACTAGCATATCGTAAATAAGAATTAGCAATAATGTAAAAATGAAGAAATATAAAAGTTTAAAGACATTAATTTGAAAATTGATTTAATTACCTATCATTTTACCTATGGCAGAATGAATATGTTTATGTTAAAACAACTGCATACATTTTTCATTAATGGCTTCTCCAAAGCACCTAGGTTGTAACCAAAACTCTGTAGCTCTGAAACTGTCGATATTACATCCTGGTTAGATGAGCATTGTACGGAGCACTGCAACATACAACTTAAAAAAATAAATGTGTGAAATGAATTAAAACTAATGTCATTTATTTTGCTTAAATATGTTTTCTTTAAAAAGATTGATTACTCTGTTAGACTTGTAATTATAAGAAACTAAAGAAAAACTTGTTGAGGAAGTTTGTCCTATTATCAATATGAACTATACCTGCGAAAAAGAATAGCAATAATTTATGAATAATTAAATGAGTAAAAATGACATTTTCATGTTTTACTTTTTGATTATGTTGAATGAAAAACGTTTTGAGTAACTTCAGCAAACTGATTACATAACAATTAAGGCACATTAGCATTAATACACGTAATGATTGTGGCATGACAAAATAATCTTTTTAACTGTTTAGAAATTTCCTTCATTTTGAGCCCATAAATGAATGGATTAAACAATGGATGATAGAGCAATAATTGTAATGTCATTAGTAATCGAGCAACTTTTGGAAAATCTGATTCCACTCGAGCTATGCCTACATCATAGATACTTAAACAGGAAATACTGATTAAAACTAACAGATGGGGTAAACAGGTCTCTGCAGCTTTCTTCCTAATTTCTTTACAACTTTGATAAGAAACAATAAATATTGTTGTGTATGTGAAAACTATGAAGATCATAGGAAGTATTACAAGATCTAGTAATGCAACCACACCAAAGACGGTAATTAATCTTGATCTTTGACAGTGAAGAGTGTAAACTGCATTGTTACAAAATATTCCCTTTAAATTAAAGTTACACAATGTTGCTTCAGCACTCGCTATTGCTTGGATTGCAATATGAACAGCAGGTATAAGCCAAGATACGACCAGGAAAATGATCACAGTGGTTTTGTTCATGATAGTTGGATATTCAAGAGGTTTACAAATAGCCACATATCTGTCATAAGCCATGGCTGCCAAGAGAAAGAACTCTGAACTGCCTAAAGTGTAAAACATAAAAAACTGAAAGAGACAGGCTGAATATGTTATGACTTGTTTTTCAGATAAAAAGTCAATCAGAAGTTTTGGATAAATATTTGTGCTGTAAAGGAGACAGTTAAGTAGCAAAGCTGCAATGAAAATGTACATAGGCTCATGAAGGTTTTTATGAATCCAGATCACATACACGATGGTAGAATTACTGCATATTATTATAATGTATAATGTAAAGATAATACAAAAATAAACATATCTGTACTTGTTAACTTCAATGTATCCATCTAGAGTTACATATGTGGTATTTAACTCCTCATCCATGAATTAAAAAAATAAAAATACTACAAAACAAATATAGCAGCATAACCAGTTTATATGACGACATAAAATCAAAATTGCACTAAAATGCAACCTGTGTTAGGTATTATTCTTTTAAAGATATCAGAACTTCAAATACAAGTACTCATCAATCAAATGCTTATAGTGAATCATATGTATGTGGACTGAAGAAGAGTTTTATTGGTTTGCTTCAACCTTGAGGGAGCTGAACTGTGAAAGTCGGA
>NW_024584560.1:0-1754 GCF_018398535.1 Haplochromis burtoni
TTAAAACCCAGGAGGGCATGGAGCTACCTGCCAGAGAGCAGCAGGTAAGCGCATGAACATGGTGGAAAGGTTTGTGAAATGTGTTTTAGCATTTGAGAAAAACTGTGATTATATGCTAACTTGCTTGATGATCAACGTTGAACCTAGAATGTTATATTTCTCACTGCTAAAAATTTGTGCGAATAATGTGTAGCGAGTAAAAGCCACCGAGTAACCGCTAAGGGCCTCTATACTACTTGTGCAAACTTTCAGGCCCAAAGCTCTTACAGGAACGAGCCCAGAATAAACAGGACAAGAGGGTCAATATCAGTCAGATACGTTAAAATGTATTATTTTAAAAGAAATCACAAAGGGTTTGCAAAAGGCCTAAAACATCAATATGGAAAAGGTCACTAATGACCACAATATAGTCTTATTGGTGCAAACTGCCAGCAATGCAACTATTACCTGAGGGCTTGCTCTCCCTCGGTGGTCCCAGATGCTCGTTGCTTTAAAAGAAACAAATCCACCCCAAATAAATATGAGCCCAACAGAATACTAATCGCATGCACTAAGTGTTTTAGTTCAGGCAATAATCGGTGGCACTAAAATCACTCTTAATAAAACTTATTCACTGCAAATCCACACGGAGCACCTCTAAAAGACCTAATTCCCCTAAGGTAAGAGCCCAACTCAGGGATTGCACATTGCTCGACTAATATTGCACCAGCCCAGTAGAAATAAAAACAAACCCGGCATAAAAAACAGTTTAAAAAGTTGACCCTAGTCTCAAACCAACTTGGGAGAAAAACGCAATGAAAAAGAGAAGGAGGAAAAAACAGTGACAAATTCACATGTGCAGCCTGTCCTGCAGGAGGTAATACAATATAAATTAAATTGTAGCGCATAAATATACTTTTTTTTTAAATGTCAAATATATTAAGTTAACATACCTCCAGCAGACAACTGTGTTTGCTGCACACCTGGCTTGTCTTCGAAAATCACTACTAGAAACATCAAATACATTTCAACGAATTTAAAAAAAAAGCACTAAAAGAAAAACAGCCGGTACCTCAAACCTCTGCTGTAGAAATTTAAAACAACCGTTTGTGTAGAAGAAAACTTCTCAGGCTCTTCACCTACTCACACAACCATTGT
Organism: Haplochromis burtoni; assembly: GCF_018398535.1. NCBI lineage: Eukaryota > Metazoa > Chordata > Actinopteri > Cichliformes > Cichlidae > Haplochromis > Haplochromis burtoni. Next base: position 1,138 of record NW_024584560.1, read on the forward strand.
TCACAGCCGCTCGCCAGTACAAATGAGAGAAGAAGAGCACCTTCTGCTACTTCCTCCTTTATACCCTCCCTCGGGTCCCCTGGGTCCTAAAGCCTACCCTGTTACAAATGTATGAATTCAGAATACATTTCACCCATTCTTAATACAGCTATTCCCACCAACTGTAAGTTTCACTGTTTATTTTTTCCAAAAAAGCAAGATCTTTTCGATCCAAATTGACAAATCTGACTAATCAGACCACTATATTTGGCAACAATTGCACTGTAGCTCAAACTACACACTGGTACTAAATACACAATAATATGGGAATAATAAAATAATAACATTCATACTGAGTGACAGGGTTTTTTTTAAGCGTGATTAAGAATGCTCATTTATTATCCATACAGGATGATCATTATCTCGTCTTTAAAAAGAAACTGAGTCTGCCAAAGCAAAAAACAGAAAAAACAAACCGACAAAGAAGAGCATCACGTCACAAAGGAGATGAATGGAGTAATCTGTCTAAATAGAGAGATTGAGAGACAAAGGAAAACCAGAGCCAGATGGACAGAAAGTAAGCTAAATGGACTGTGATGAGGGTTAGGATGGTGCTGTGAAACCTGGCTGAAACCACC
>NW_024584560.1:1779-8764 GCF_018398535.1 Haplochromis burtoni
ATGAGATCCAGTATGACGGCGAAGTGGTTGAAAGCATGTGATTTCTTCCTCTGTGACCAATCTTTTCGTGAATATGCTGAAGAATAAGCTTTGAAACATGGCTTTCTTTTGGCAAAATTGCAGGATGTTTTGTTTCCTCAGGTAAATCCGCTTTGCTCAGTCTTCCACCCACTCTCAAGACACCATTAGCAACTACAGGATCAAGCTTATACAGATGACTTGACTTCCTTACAGTGCCGAGTTTAGGGCAGTCATTTCATCAGCAAAATGTTTTCTCTGCACAAAGCTCACTATAGCTTCCTCAGCCTTGGACAAATCCTCAGTTTTGAGCAGAGTGTTCCATTTATCATCTTGCTTAACACATATTTGACTTCCACAGTGCGTGCCCAGCAACTTCTGTCTTTTCCTTGTTTGCAGTTTAAGTCTTTCTTTTACTTTCAGGATCCATGCCACACACCTTTTTAATTTTGTCCAGCTGGAGAAGTACAACAGCAGCTTAGTAGTGGGACACACATCTTCTTTCAGCACAGCTGCACACAACACTTTTACTTCTGGGTCAGCTTCCAAATGGACAGATACACAATTCATGCCTACAGGCCAGTGAACAACAGGTTTACTGAGAAATTCTGGACCACTGATCCAGGTGGAAGATTTCAGGAAACAGCCAACTGTCATTCCTCGAGAGGCTGCATCAGCTGGATTCAGCTTTGAACTGATGTACCTCCACTGCTCAACTTTTGTTAAAGCATGAATGGTGGAAACTCTATTAGCTACATACGTTTTGAACCGTGTGGTTGTGTTTGCAATGTACTGTAGCACAGTTGTGCTGTCAGACCAAAAGACTGACTCACTCAGATTAAGATTGAGTTCAACTGATAGCATTTTGTCCAAGCGCACAGCTAAAACTGCAGCAGCCAGCTCAAGACGTGGGATGGTGACTTGTTTTAACGGCGCCACCCTTGCTTTACCAATAATAAAGGAAACACACACTTCCTGCTTGCTATTAGATAGTCTAAGATATGATACAGCACCATACCCAGTTTCACTGGCATCACAAAAGTGATGCAGCTGAGCACTTTTTATCTCCCCAAATCCTTTGGGTGTGACACATCTACTAATACTAAACTTGTTAAGAAGAACTAAATCCTTCAACCCATTTTTGCCAAGTTTGTGCCATTTCTGCTGGTATTGTCTCATCCCAGCCAAACCTCAGTTTACATAGATGTTGCAGAATTTGTTTTGCAGGCAGAATGACTGGAGCTAAGAAACCCAAAGGGTCGTAAATGGAGCTGACATTGGACAGAATACCACGTCTTGTAAGTGGTTTGTTCTTGTTCACAATACTGAATGTGAAAACATCATGTTCAATATCCCATTGCACACCGAGAGCTCTTTCTGTGGGTAGCTGATCCCGACTAAGGTCCAGCATCTTTACACCTGTGGCTCTATTTTCCTCCGGGATCTGACAGAGGACAGAGCGATCACTACATACCCACTTATTGAGCTTAAATCCCCCCTTGGCACACACTTCAGTAAGCTGCTGATAAAGTGAGATGGCCTGCTCAACAGACTGAGTAGATTTAAGACAGTCATCTACATAAAAACTATGCCTGATTGTATGTATAACCTCCTCTGGGTACAGATGTTGGTTGTCATCAGCAGTCTTTAGTAGTGCATAGGTGGCACAGCTGGGGGAGGATACTGCACCAAAAATGTGGACTAGCATTCTATGTTCCACCAGCTGTTTTGTGATGTCACCATCGGGCCACCAGAGAAAACGTAAAAAGTTTACGTGTTCCTCAGCTACTCTGACCTGATGAAACATCCCTTTAATGTCTGTCATAAGCGCTATTGGACCCTGCCGAAAGCGAATCAGCACACCTAATAAAGTGCTAGTCAGATCTGGGCCTTGTAATAGCTCTTTGTTCAGTGATGTTCCAGAAAATGTTGAAGCACAATCATACACAACACGCAGTGTTTTCTTGCGGGGGTGGTAGACCCCATGATGAGGTATATACCACACCTTTCCTTCCTCATTCTTCAACTGTTCTTGTGGTATGATTTCTGAATGTCCCTCCATACTAACATTGTGCATGAATTCTTTGTATTCTTCAAAGAATAACTGATCCTTCTGAAACCGTTTTAGCAGATATTGCGCCCTCTGCTGAGCCACCTGCTTGTTGTTTGGCATTCTTACTTCAGGTTTACGAAAGGGTAATTTCAAGTAATAATGGCCATCCTTAAGTACAGCTGACTCTGACATTATGTTCATGAACTGTTTATCTTCTACAGACATTTCTGCACGCTCATTACACTGGTTCTCCACAAAATCTTGATTATACTGCTTAACCAGCATTTCCTCTAAACTACTTATAGAAATGCGGTTTACCTGGACAAAATTAGCATCATGCTCATCCTTTTCACTACCCTGATTGAGTGGCCCATTGACAACCCAACCGAGACGAGTTAGCACAGCATAGGGTCCATTACCCTCACTGTTAATGATTCTCCAAGGTTCCAGCGCTTTGGGAGAATTTACACCAATAAGCAGCCCAATGCCAGCATTTATCGGTGTCAACTCAACATCCTTTAAGTAAGGCCATTTTCTTAAGTTTTCTTCTTTAGGGATATTTTCTTTAGTGACAGGAATAACTTTTGAGTGTACACATCAGGCAACCTCAAATACTCATTCTGTTTCAAAGCAGCTACTTCCATACCAAAAAGTTTATAGCTACTTACTGGCCTTTCCTGACCCATAGTCTTTAACATGATTTCCACTTTCTTTCCAGATGCATTTAACTGCATCATCAACGCCTCAGTGCAAAAAGTTGCAGAGCTGCCGGGATCAAGAAAGGCGTACGTCTCCACAACCTTCGTCCCATTTTCCAACTTCACTTTTACTGGAACAACTGACAAGGCACATTCATTAGACCCGGCCCCAGTATGGCTACCAAAGTTCAAAGAAACAAGAGCATTTGAGACTGATGATTCTTTACATTCAGCTTTAGCTGCTTGCCACTGCCGTTCTTTTGAGTCTATGTGAAGAACAGTAGGGTGATTTTTGTTACAGGTGTGGCACGTCAAACGATGTGGACAAGCTTTACTCATGTGGCCTCTCTTTAAGCAACCAAAGCATAAACCTTTACTCTTAAGGAATGTCACCTTTTCTTTGTTGGCTTTTAGTTTGAATGAGTCACATACGTCCAAAAAATGAGTTTGGTCACAAAACAAGCACCGAGTTTGATCTAACCCTTTATCTTCATGGTTTATCTGAATCCGTTCCGGTTTGTCATTGTTCTGTTCTGAAACTACAGCAACAGAAGTAGCAAAGCTACTGCTTTTAGTTTTAAGCGGTGTCTTTGATGGTTTTGAAGCCATCTTTTCTTTTGTGTTTTGACTTTCTCCAAAAACAGGATCTAATGCAGCTCTTGTTTGCTTTTCAAGAAAATCAAGAAGATCTTTAAATCCTGCTCTGCGATCGCACTTTTCTGTTATATCAACGATTATTAGTCGCCATTTATCACGAAGTCTAAAAGGCAACTTTGAAACAAGAATCCTCATATTGGTTGAATTTTCCAGCTCATCAAGAAACCCAGCTTCATCCATTGTGTTGAAGCAGCTTCTTAGAAAGAATGTGTAAGCACGTAATGCTGAAGCATCATCAGACTTTAAAACTGACCAGTTAAGAGCCTTGTCTATAAATGCAGACGTTATCTTTGCTCTGTTACCAAAGTTCCACTCAAGCTGCCTTTTTGCCTCAACATAAGCTGTCTGTGGACTCATGTGCATACAACTTCTCACTAAAATTCTGGGCTGTCCTGTAGTAAACTGTTCTAAATAATAAAGCCTATCTTGCATGTTATCAGTTTTAGTTTCTATTCCTTGCTCAAAAGCCTTAAGAAAGGATCTAAAACGCAAAGGATCACCACCAAAAACAGGAATGTCTATAGCTGGAAGCAGTGACAACCTCTGTTGGTTTACAAGCATCTGAGTAATTTCATTTTGCTTTGTCATAATCTCTATTAGGGCACTGCTGTGAACATCAACCTGTGAAGAGATTGGCCTTGGGCTTTCCCCTTCTGGTTTGACCTTAGCAGGTGCATGTGTCTCTAGGGGCATTGGCAAAGGAGAATGAACTAAAGGGGCTTTCTTTGTTCTTGGAGCCTTTCGAGCTGTAGCAGCAGGTATGAACTCAGTAGATGTTCCAGAAGGCGCTGTAATCCCGCCTTCTGATTCAACCTCAGCCCTGGATGCAAGGCTCTGCCGATCCTGAGCAGAGGTGAGAATTTGCCTTTTTGCATCAGCCTTAACCAACTTAGTTCTTAGAGCCAATGCTTCTTTTCTTGCTTTTAATTGAACTTCTTCCAGTTCGAGCGCATGTTTTTCTTGCAGTGCGTCCACCTCCGCTTTTAAAGCGGCTCTTTCCACTTCAGCTTCCATCAGCGCAATTGAAGCCGCACGCGAGCTTTTACTCCTTAAACTTAAGGCTGCAGTAACATTACTGGGCGCTTTACTAGAGCCCTTGCTGATAGATTTAGCAACTCGTTCAGAAATCATGTCGCTCGCTTCTTGCGCTACTTGTGAGACACTATCATGCGGCGCAATGTCACTGTCATGAGATGCTACCTTTGATTCAACATTAGAGGCTGCAACTTCATCCTTTTGTGGATCAGGGTCTGCATTCATCCAAGTGTCGATTTCATGCAGAAAGTCTTTAAAACTGATCAGCTTAGGTTCATACCAATCGCTGTGATCTGTTTCCTTTTCATCATCGTTCAGCAATTTTTGAACTGAAGTCTGTAAGTCCATAAACTCTCCCAAATAATCATTAAATGTTCTCATGTGTTCATCTATGGAGGCTTTTGATTCTCCAGCATCAATGAGAGCATTAATGTCATTTCGTTTTCTTGTCAGAACGCCAAGCTTCGCTCTGCGTTTTTTAATTAAATTAAAAAGCTCTCTTTCTTGTTCCTCCATTTTAACCAGAAAATTCGTTTCACAAGGTCCAAAAGATAATTGTTTAATACAAATGTTTCATGTTGCAGCTCAGCATCTCGGTTGATCCAAACAAAGTTTCGCATTTACTCACGAACTTTGCGTTATTTTTTCCAGTCCATTCTGCGAAGATCCAATGTTCCAAGTCCAATCTTGCAAGCTTTTCCATCTTCCAAGTTGACATCCAAGCGAGTCAAAATGATTTTTTGACTTAAATGTCGCGGCCTTTTACTTTCCAAACAAAAAATCCGAGGAAAGGCCGTGGGTGGCAACGGGAGGTTTGTTTTGCTACGCACTTCTGACTCCATTGTTTAAAATCATATGCCGTTTATTTCGGGAAAAAAATACAAACAGAAATCAGCCAAATAACTTCTTAAAACTTAAACTTAAACGAAAGTTAACTTAATTTGTTTTAACAATTTCAAAAGTGGTCAAAAAATCATTTTCTAACCCTCCCGTCTTCCCATCTGACATTTGGCAAACAAAAAACAAAAGCTCTTTACCACACCCATCCCGGGTGCTCTTCATCTCTTAATTAATGGGAGGGTCCATAAACTAATAAACCAATCACTTATCGAATGCTTATCCAATAAAATTAATTACAAATTAAGGTCAGTATATTCTTACACCTTCAAGGAAAAAACAAAAAATGAATACAAATTGCATTCTAAAAACATTCAACAAAAATGGCCACAACAAGTTGCATGTCCCTGCTCCTCTGGCTGCTGTTGTCCCTGTGGTTGGCGTATTTGTCAGATATCGACAAATTTTACGCTACAGACCAGTTGACAGCGTGCAATAACCCAGCCGATTCATTCGTCTTTACACTACCTCACAATCGACTCAACGGTGAGTTATTTGTTGAGCAAGTGATTTGATTTTTGTAGTTTTGTCCGTTTTGGATGTTTTTTGTTACTTTTCTGATGAAATGCCAAAACGGCCTATGAGATTTTGTATTGAGTAAAATTTCATTTAGATTATTGAATCTGTTGCGCAAACACCTGTGGTTAAAGGAGTTTTGTAAATATATTTGATTAACTTTGGATAATGGTTATTAGCTTTGGCTGATATACTGTACTTTGATGGGACCCATGAGAATGTTTTTCTATAATAGTATGTTGAATGAAATTCATTATAAGAAATGATGGTTTGTTGATTGTTGTATGAAACATGGCATTAATTACTTGTCTTTGTTATTTATGTATTTCTTTTGTCACAGCAGTAGAATGCTGTTTCATTTTCTTTTGTGAATGATAATCTGTTTTTGACCTTGTTTAGGTCAGGTTTTTTTTTTTTTCTCTCCCGCGATCAACGCCCTGATCGGCGCGAGATGGCGAGCCACCCGACCACCGCTACGTTGCGGTAGGAATTGTGAACCTATGGACTGAATCACAAACTGTTGACGCATGACCTATCACAGGTCCATGGAACTAAACTAAATCACATACAGGACTACACCTCATCCCACCTCCTTTTGGAACCTAATAAGCTGTTTTGTATTGTCAACATTATTTTTGTTTGTGATATATATGCATATATTTGTATTTCTTTTGTACATCCGTCTATACACTTCTCATAACAAACACAATACATATATTTTGAGCTCTACTTTTGTTTCCTGTGTTTTATTCACACCCTCAGGCTCCATAGGCGAATCTTATTCTGATAGCTCATTGTCTATGAGGCTGCAGTCAGGCGCCTGGTCCTTTAACCGCGTGTAATTTGGAAGCTTGAACCCAGGCTCCGTCCATTTTAATGACAAGTGACAGCCCAAACATCTGTTAATGAGAGAACCTGTTTTTCCTATCGTAAAGATTTAATGTACTGCTGATGTGAAACATCAGCAGTACATTAAAGTGTCACTTCAGTGATGCTGTTGGTGGTGTTGGGAAGGTTACTTTTAAAACGTATTCCACTACAGATTACAGAATACATGCCCCAAAATGTATTTTGCAACGTATTCCTTTACGTTACTCAATGAGAGTAACAT
>NW_024584560.1:8789-15042 GCF_018398535.1 Haplochromis burtoni
GTTCTGAATACATTGGATTACTTAATATATTATCATGCTTTTTACAACTACATGAATGTACTATTGCTGTGTAAGTTATTACAATTACTAAAGGTCCGCGGCTCCAAACCGTAGTAAAGCGACCTCTGGCTAATACGTCGGGTTTGTGTCGGGCTGGTAGTCAAAAAATAGCTTTACTTTGTTGTCTGGGTCAATTTTGCTTGTGAGAGACAGAGACAGGCGTTGAAAGGCTGCTCCAACGGAACGATTTTTTTTCCGGAGGAAAAAAATAACACAGTGCACAGTTGAGTCTTAATAGCTTACTTACAACTGGGCTCGTCAGGCTACTCTTCTTGGCTGCAGTGGCTATTATTATATTTACATGCTTCCAGCTCACAATGATGTTGGAGTTGCTAGTGGCCGTTGTAGAAATGTTTAGCTTATTTTAGAGTTTAGAAATGTGTTAACATAGAATCTAGAATTATTGTGGAGACACTGCCCTCAAAATAAAGGCCTGATAGTGTCACGAACTTTGGAGTAGATTGTAGGAGACCCCTCCCCCACTTGTACTGTGAAAGTAAAACAGAGAAGGAGTTAATGCTAAGTGGAAATTCCCCAGCGGATGTTTTGGGTGGGGGTCTCAACATTGTAATTGGATAACTGTGATCTGGAAGGGAGATGGACTTTTATGACCTCTAGGGAGTCACCTACCCCCACAGTGTTTTAACTGTCACGCACACACATCCACACGCACACTCACTCATGTGCACTCACACATACACACAGCTATGTGTACACAGTCACACACGAGCACTCGCATAGACATGCAGGAACGCGCACATGTAGGCATTCACAGGCTCGCACACACACAAGTGAAAGTAGGTAAACATAGTACTTAGTTTTATGGCACCTTGTAGAGGGTTTAGAAGGGGGTCACTGATACAAAACTGCATGTAACAGACAAAGGAGTTGAGATCTGCAGAGGAATTCCGGGGTCCTGTACATCTCCCTTCTAGAAGGTGTAATCGATAAGTGTGATCAATGAGTGTAGATTAATAAAAGTGTTGTGAATTGACTACTGAGTCCCCGGTGTTCTTTCTGGAGGCCTGAGGAATCTACGAACCGGGAGAAACTGTTCAGAGGTAACACCGTGCAGTCGTAGGTGTAGAGTGAGTAAGGAGAGGGCTCAGTACACACCCCTGTGGAGCACCAGTGTTCAGTTGTGACGGGGGGATGAGGTGATGCTGCCCAGTCTGACCACTTGGCGTCTGTCAGACAGGAAGCTAAGGATCCAGCTGCAGAGGGAGCTGCTCAGTCCTAGATCCTGCAGTTTCCTGTCCAGCTTCGAGGGAACGATGGTATTGAATGCTGAGCTGTAATCTACAAACAGCATTCTCACATACGTGTCTCTCTTCTCCAGGTGTGACAGGGCAGTAGTGTAGTGTCAGGGCTATGGCATCATCAGTGGACCTGTTGTGGCGGTATGCGAACTGTAGAGGGTCCAGTGAGTCGGGTAGTGCAGAGCAGATGAAGTCCCTGACCAGCTTCTCGAAGCATTTGCTTACGATGGGGGTCAGGGCTACAGGTCGCCAGTCGTTCAATGAGGAGATGGTGGAGGATTTGGGTACAGGGACGATGGTGGCCATTTTGAAGCAGGCTGGGACTACAGACAGAGAGAGGGAAAGGTTGAAGATGTGCGTGAACACTCCAGCCAGCTGAGCCGCGCATGACTTGAGGACGCGGCCGGGAATCCCGTCCGGACCAGTAGCTTTGCGTGTGTTCACCTTCCTGAAGCACTTCCACACATCCTCCTCAGACACTCCTGCGCACACTGTCCGGTCTCATGGTGTTCGCTGTCTCGAATCTAGCGTAGTCAAAGAAGCAGGATGTGGACGGTGGCTGCTAAACTGAAGTCTGACTGGACTGAACCACTTCATGTGTGAAGTTAATAACATGCTGTGCTGAGCTGTCTCATCCTTTGAATCTTTCAATATTTCAGAGTGTAAAGTTCCACCAACAGCTCATTTGTTCAGCTGCAGTTGTAGTTTGGTAGAAATTCTTTAATCAGAGGTCCACTCACTAGTTTTCCTGATAGGCTCTAGTCTCTTGTTTTGTTTTGCAGGTCTCTTTCAACACTTTAGACACTGTCCTTCTGTGGACGTCACTGCACAGGCTTTGTCTGTGTGCAGTTTATTAGGATCCATAGTTCTGTTTCATCTGACAGCACCTCTGCTGACTTACACAAATGATGGAGAAGAAAGTGAGGAGAGCCAGAGATCTGCTTGAGGAGGTCAGGGGGGGGACAACAAAACATTGTACTGTTTATGTCCTGTTTCTACTTCTGTTTAATAACTGTAACAGCCATGAATTCAGTTCAATTCAATTGAAGTCAATTAAATTTTACTTATATAGCACCAAAACACAACAGCAGTCACCTCAAGGTGCTTTATATTGTAAGGTAGACCCTACAATAATAAATTCAGAGAAAAAAACCCAACAATCATATGACCCCCTATGAGCAAGCACTTTGGCGACAGTGGGAAGGAAAAACTCCCTTTTAACAGGAAGAAACCTCCGGAGAACCAGGCTCAGGGAGGGGCGGGGCCATGCTGCGACCGGTTGGGGTGAGAGAAGGAAACAGGATAAAGACATGCTGTGGAAGAGAGACAGAATTAAACAACTGATTGAACAATTAACAGCTATCAATGAGACCATAACAGTCCCAAACCTTACCTGATATAAATGTGGATCATCGTTTTCAATGGAGTGCAGCTGCAAAGCATGCTGGATGTCCTCGTATCTGACACTTTAACTTGTCTGTTACTTTGGAGGAGCAGACAAAGTCACAGAGACCTAACTGTAGTAAGCAGAGCAGTTGGTGGGTAAAGTTTGTGCTGGTGTTGCCATAGTTACTGTTGTGATCTTAGTTTTTAACTTGTATTTTCTCCTTTGTTGTCATTTTTTTCTATTTTTGTTTTTGTAGCTTTCAGCTTTCTTCAATGTTATATATTAAAGGGTTTTCATGTTTTCTGTGGTTTAAGTCATGTGTAACCACGGTAACTTCTGACCCCACTTCCGCCAGTCCCTTTATTGTGGCGGGAATGAATCCTATATAAGTTCCGGGGGTTAGTTTATTTGCTTGTTTTAATCAATTTTAAATCATGCTTTTTATTTGTTTTTGTTTCTAATGTCTCTGTAAAGCACTTTGAATCACCTTGTTGTTGAATTGTGCTATACAAATAAACTTGCCTTGCCTTGCCTTGCCTTATTCTGATAGCTCATTGTCTATGAGGCTGCAGTCAGGCGCCCTGGTCCTTTAACCGCGTTACAGAATATATATTTAAATCCCAACACCACGCTTGCACAACACACTTTGTAATATAGTAATTTCTCTTAGTTAATACAGCAACGAGATTTATGAATATTCATGTGTGTAAACAATAAAAACGACCTGCAGGGGGGAAGCAAGTTGAAGTGGGTTGGAGATCAACTGCTTCCCTGTCGCGAGTGAAAACTTGACGTGTGACCTCGTTCCTGAGTGAGTCTCTGTTTATCCAGCAGTATCGGGGTAAAACTCTGACAGTTTCTTCCTGTTAAAAGGGAGTTTTTCCTTCCCACTGTCGCCAAAGTTCTTGCTCACAGGGGGTCATATGATTGTTGGGTTTTTCTCTGTATCTATTATTGTAGGGTCTACTGTACAACATAAAGTGCCTTGAGGTGACTGTTGTTGTGATTTGGCGTTGTATAAATAAAATTGAATTGAATTGAATAGAAAAACCTCTCTTTAGACATTTTCAGCTTCTTCCTTCAGATCATCAGTGTGAAGTGCCTGCAGTGAAGACCACGAGACACAGAGTGTCTTTCATACCTGCTGCTATTGTCATGCTTAATACACACTGCCAACACTGTCGCACACAGCCCTTTCTTGAAGCTCTTGATAAAACTTGGGCTGTTCAGCTTTTTTTTATTTTTTAATGTCTGTGTTGTTTGATGAGTGGACATGCTGTAAATCAATTTCCCATTGGGGACAATAAAGTTACCACTGACAATTGTTATCAGCTCTATACGCTGACCCAGAGTTTCCAGTTATTAAAATCAAAACAGACAAGACCGGGGGACAGAAAAGAAGAAAGAAGGGGAAGTTGGGGAGAAAGTTAACAAAAGGAGAGAGAGAGAAAAAGAGAGAAAAAGAGAGAAAAAGAGAGAAAAGACACAGAAAATCTGATTCACCACCTGGTGGAGAAAAAACAAGCAAAAACCCCAACACAGCAGGGAAACCACAGTAACAACCAACATATCCATAAGTAGCTGTAAATAATGAATATTAAATGTTACTGAGCAGCTCATGACGTGTTTAGAGGCAGCAGCACCAAGATAGAGTGCATTTTTGACATTTGTGAGTATCTGTTTGGTGAGGCCTGGCCCCCCTGACTCTGTTGGGCCCCTGCTGGGGGTAGGCGGACTCAGGTCTCAGGTCTATGGGCTTGGTCTGCTCTGGTGTAGCCAGGTGCCGGTGTAGCCTGTGGGCTTGCTTCTGCACCATGGCTGCTGGGTGACCCCCAGGGAGCTCTCCTCAGCTTTTTTCTAGGTGGGTGCTGTGATTGCCCCTGGTGGTCCTCCTGGGGCTCTCGTGCTCGGGCAATAAAGTGACACCAGTTAGACTCAAAAGGATCAAAGATGTACAAAAAGAAAAAAAATATCACAACCGCAATGGTACAAAGTCTTAATAAACATGCAAAAATGTAAAAATATCCACACTAAAAATACAAAGACGGAAAAATGACTTTCAGGAAATACGCAATGGTATGAATTGGTAAATGGACTGATTCTTATATAGCGCTTTTCTACTCTCCCGGGGTACTCAAAGTGCTCTATACGAGATGCCACATTCCCCCATTCACACAAGCACTTTTAAAGTCAAGTGCAACTTAGGCTACGTTCACACTGCAGACGAAAGCGCATCAAATCCGATTTTTTTTTACCCTGTGCGACTCATATTCGATCATGGTATGACAGTGTGAACGGTGCAAATCCGATATTTTCAAATCCGATCTGGGTCACTTTCATATGTGGTACTGAATCCGATACATATCCGATGTTTTAGAAAGCGACTGCTGTTTGATGGTCAAGTCGCATTAAATCCGTCTTTTACGTCACTGACACAAGACAGACGCCAATTATCAGCACCAGAGTAGCGCCCGAGAAGACATCGCGAACGCTTCTCCGGCCATCCAGCGTAGATGTCAGTGAAACTGTTGGGAAGACAACGTTGGAGAAACGTGAACATTTTCTTTGTATTGTATAATCTGCAGATTCTGACAGAAATCTGCAGCTATCCTTTGAAGCACCGCTCCTCTAAAACAGCAATAATGATCATTACTAGTTTATTTACATTATTATGTCAATAACAAAATAACTTAAAGCAAAAATTGGGAAACATGAAGTCCGAAGTCTTTATATTAAGGGCATCAGTCAAACAATACTGTTGGTCTGGGTCTAAACAGAGCGCGTTGTGTGTGACGTCTTCTTTTGCGCATGCGGCTGCTTTGAGCGTTCACACTAGAGCGCGTTTGCTGTCACATTTTATTTGTAGTGTGAATAAGCAGACGAAGAAATCAGATTTGATCAAAAAATCGGAATTGAGCATTAAGACCTGCAGAGTGAATGTAGCCTAATAAGCATTCACACTCCGATGAACGAGGGAAATTTGGGGTTAGTATCTTGCCCAAGGATATTTAGCATGCAGACTGGGGGAGCCAGGAATTGAACCACCAACCTTCCAATCAGTAGCTGATCTGCTCTACCATCTGAGCTACAGCCACAGATTTTTAAAAATGACACAAGCAGAAAAAGTGCTCATAGTCTGTGTTAGGTCACCTTTTACATGTCTGTGCACACTAAACAGTTAAAAATATAATTTTAAAACAATGCTCAGTGACCAGAAAAAGATGCAGAGCAACACAACAATGAACAGGAAGATATAAAGAGACACTCTGGAGAGCCATAAAACAGCACAAAGAGATCAATGTCGATTTCTCTACAAACAGACCGTCGTCACTCTACAGAAGGACATCAGTGTGATGATGTTGATCCTTAGAATCACACTGATAATGGGAAATATGTCAGCTGTATCCCTGTAAGCTGGTTTATGTTGTGCAAACGTAAGTCAGTCTGCAGCTGGACAATGGAAACTTTTGCAAATACAGCAGGAAAATGAGTGGACGGGAATTTCCTGTTTCCTTTTGAGTCTTTTGATAACCTGCTGTAGAGCTCA
>NW_024584561.1:0-15038 GCF_018398535.1 Haplochromis burtoni
CTGCAGTGACATTCAGATTGTAGGGCCAGAATGTAGCATAAACAGCATGAAAGTATGGATCCATCCTGCCTTGTATCAGTGGTTCAGGTTGCTGCTGCTGTCGTAATGGTATGGGGCATATTTTCTTGTCAAACGTTGGGCCCCTTAAAACCAACTGAGCCACCTTGTCTGTTATATGCAGATGAAGAATTAAGGAAGTTTTGAAGGTAAAGAGGGTACATGGTACTACCCGGTACTAACAAGGTGTAGCCAACAAAGTGTCTGTGAGAGTATGTGGGTCAGACCTGGCCCAGACGTCACAACACATTTAACATCTGGCCCATATTAGGTGGACATGCAGCTGAATTGCAGGAACCAGCCTTGCTCTGAGTCGCAACATCAGTCGAGTCAATCAGACATTTTTGCTATCTGCGGTGTCATCATCACCATAGTCCAATTATAGCATTGCTTTAAAGGCATTTTGGGCATTTTGTCACCTGCATTTACTTCACAAATAAGGAAAAATTTGTCAATATAATGCAACCAAGTGCAATATTTAGGACTCAGGCCCTATCATGAAATTCAATCAGCGTGTCTATGACACAGTGTCATCATAACTGAATGTGAAGAGCCTCATTGACTTATTGCAGTTCTGTAGTATGGGATTGCATTACTTTATAGCTATGTAAGTTTATCTAAAATGTGTTATAGATACAGAGTTTGTCGAGAGGGGGGAAAAAAGTTGTTCAATTTTTCTCTCACTTACAACAAATTAGGTCCCATCATTTCTACTGACAGCAACTTTTGAGTTTCTGCCTCTTTGCCAGTGTTTCTATGGCTACATTGTCTCTGGCTCTATTGAGAAAAGCCTGGTGATTAGCATTTTGTGACTTGTAGTGGTTATAAATGTCTACTGTCACATACTAACGACTATCACACTAACGTCACCCCGATGTAACACTGTTAAAAATCTGCGTGTACGCGCTGCACTTTTGGATTTGTCACAACCAAACAAAGAGTATTCACAACAAATAATAACTTTACACCCCGAGCAAAGACATTCATGAATTAGTAATTGCAGGAGCACAGTTCTTTTTTTGTGTGTGTGTCTGATGTCTGCTGTGATGTTCGACTCATTTAGTATTCCAAACAGTGAGCTGGGGTCTTGTGTATATGTGCACCTCGCAGTGTTATCTAATAACTGGCAGACAAATGGAACGCTGGCTTGTATTTTACAAACATTTGGCAAAGGTTGTAATTAACATGCAACATCTACCATTCACTGCAACTGCTTCTTTTAACCGATGCAGCACAAAATGTTTGTTTTGTTTTGTTGACACTGCCCAATTTTAACAGTGCACGTCTGCACGTATTTATTCACTGGATAATTTAAGATGCTTTGGTTATGCTTTGACTTTGTGGGGTGCCACATTGCTGACCTACGAAAACTTCATGAGCTTGCCATGTTACATGTTACCGGCTTAGCATTGATAAGCGGTCAGCTTGGTTAGAAGAGATGACTGAGAAACTCTGAAAAAAGGCAAAGCTTTCTTATTTTAATGTAACACTTTGCAAACTCTCAGTTTCTTCTCCCTTTCTTTTTGCGGTCTCGACAGAGTCGTAATGAAGTCCGTTTCTGTGTCAGAGCTATTTAATCCAAATGGAATAATGCAAATTGATTTTGGCAAATTAGTTTTAAGTGTTCGGAGGGAGGTGACTTCCTTAGATGAATAGCCGAGACGACATGCACTTAAGAGTTTCCGTGCACCTTAACTCATCATGAAAGTGCCTTCCCTGTAGGCTGGGAAAAAGTTTTCATATCACAGGGTCTGATCAAGGTTGATTAAAGTATGGCATACAAAATATAGAATTATTAGTACTTTGATTCATCATAGCTCTGCTGACAACATCAGCAATATCTCAATTTATTTAAATGTGCACCTGCAAGTAGGAAAGTAGATATTAAATCAACAAAGTGTACATTCAACACTGTTGAAGCACCTTTGCTAACACTTGCAGGTATATGCTCGTGGCCTTGCAAGACCCACTAATGTTTTATTGATGAATGAACATGAGCATTAACCTCTTCAAGCGAGGTGCAAATTGAACGAGCTTTCATTACGTGACCCAAGACTACTTAGTTCACTGGACAATGCTCTAATTGACTGTGTTACCCGTAAGTGTCGTCATTTAGGTTCCAGAGCCATTTGCAGTAGCTTGTGTCAGAAAGTTTTCACAGTTTAATGGTTGAACTTAAAGTAACCTTTGGGTGAAAAAAGAAAAAAAAGCATTCATTGTCTTCAGTCTCAAATAGAACAAGCGGTGGGTTTTATTTACGATTTTTATTTTCGACTGATAAAGAAGTTATCAAGCAGCATTTACTTTGGCAGCTTGGCTCAAGTTCAGTCTTTTTGTTTAGGATGTGTGGCAAAGAGTCCGATTAGTGCTTAGATGAGATGGAAAGAAAGAGAAGAGAAAGATTAAAGAAAAGAATATCTTGTGAGCTGAAAAGATAGAGCTGCACACACACGCGAGATATCTATAGCACATCAGCGTCAAACATTACACTGACGGGTGTGAACCTGTGGCTCATTCAGGCAAATTTCAATTCCCATCGACACCGGAAAGATAATGAGCTTATGGATGTTCTTCTTTTTTTTATTTTTAAGATGCATTTTTGCTCAAGTCGGTGGCAGGGATTATAGTTTGGAGTTAATAATGCTTGTCTTTTGCTTTCACAAACAGAGCTTGGCGGAAAAATTTGCTTGACAGTCTCGCAGATGCCACATTAATTCTAGACATTTTTCATCAACGTGTGCTATCGTGAACTCTTTACACATCCAAACACCTGAGAAAATCGAGTTCATTTGGATGTAATGATTTTATTTTACATGTACCATGTGTAACAGGCATGTGTGAAGGACTTTAAGATCTCTGCATTATTTGAATGCTTGTCATTCTGCAACACCTACACACGATCAGTCTTGGTTATCATCATTTATACCGTACGCTGAGTGAAAACTATCTCCTACATTTTGTCTTTTTATTGGACAAATGTGATTTAATTAAAGCAGGATCTTATTGCGAAAATCAAAAGTCTCCATATTGGGGGATATATCCCACCATGATCTCCTTCTCATAATAAACAGCTTTATCTTTGGCACTTCCTGATAAACGCACCAGCTTTTTTCTCAAAGGCTAGCTGTAGCCTCCAAAGCCTGTAAATCTACCGATAACGTGCAAAACCAGGACTATTGCTTGAAGGAACATGCATCGGTTCTTCTGTGTGTTGAAGTCGTGACATTATCACGGCTTGTACTTCACTAGGTTCTGTAACTTCCTTCTCTCTCATTAGGAAGGCCTTTCATTGGTCTTTTTTGGGGAAACATGTTTCTGAAGCATAAAAAAAAGGACAAATTCAGTGAAATTCACTCTCCTTTATTCATTTCCCAAAAACCTTATGCTTTTGTCTCTCTTGTTCCAACCAGTAAGTGCAATATAACAATGCAATCCTTTGACCAACTCATGGGTCCTTTCTTTAATCCATAATTTCGCACCTGCTTATGAGAGATGGGATTACAGTCATGTTTGGTTAAAAGGGCCAGCACCTACCCACTGTCAAGTACACCCAAGCCACTGTGGATATTTAATAAATTCCTCAACTTTTTCCTCTTCCCTGACGTGCAATCCCCTCTCATGCTTAACAAAATACACGCTGGTGCTGGTCTCACTTATGGGGTAATAGGGAGAGAGTGGGGTCAGGGTGTGTGGCTAAACATTTGCATTTTTCTACACATATACATACTAAATATGGAAAGATTTTCCAATTATAACTAATTTAAGGTATAGCTCTTAATAGAAAAATATAATTTTAAAGAACTCATATGAGATAGCAACAGTATTATCAGTACCAGGAGAGGTTCCCTAAATGCAACTAAAATACTAATGGTCATGTGACTACATTAGTTATTTCTAAAAACAAAATGCAGTATCTTTAAGATACATTAAATACAGTTGAGGCTAATTTATCTGTTGTAAAGATACATTTTTGGTGCCAAGCAGTGAAGCTGAGGGGCTGCCCATACAGCAGTGTATCATCCAGCAGTTCCTATAACTATTTCATCAACAGCTTTCAAATACTGGTAATGAGGACAGCCTAATGATTCTTTTATGTCTGTGCCTTGACTCTAGACTTTAAAAAACAAACAAACCAAAATCAACATTTCTGAATGAATATATTTGCTTATTTAAGAAGCTGGAAGCATGAAATGTTGGCATTTTAACACTTTTAACACACTTTAGCTTGTATAGTTTTATTTGATAAGTAACATCATAATTTGAAATGTAAATAGTAGTAAGTAGTTAGAGTGAAATAAAGGCATAAGGAAAATGTTATAAAAACCTCATTATTTTGTATATTAACTATTATAATCTTATGTCCTTTGAGCACAATCTGCATGACGTGTCTTAACTGCTTATAGCTATATTTGCTACTCACAGCTGGAAATCGTGCGTTTTTGGAATATATACAGTACTCAACAAATTTAAGATAAGATAAGATAAGATAACCTTTATTAGTCCCACACGTGGGAAATTTGTTTTGTCACAGCAGGAAGTGGACAGTGCAAAAGTTATGACGCAAAAATTAGAATACAATAAGAATAAATACAGTACACAGCTGTACAGAATAGAATATAATAATATACTATATACAGTAGAATAAAATAGAATAAAAATATACAATAAGATAAAAATAGAATACGAATGCTATATACAACTGAGTAAAAAATTTATTAGCCAATCTGTCATAAAGACAAGAAAACATGATTTATTAGAAATGAGAAAACTAAAAATGACTGAATTCAAAGAACTGAATTTTCATTTTTATATCTAAAGTTTAAACTGGACGTCTCTGAGACGTTTTAGCGGCTGAATTAAAGCTGTTTTTTCTGTTCAGGGATGCAAGTAGATAACTGTATTTGGCTTATAAATAAACAAAAATAACGTGCTTCACTATTTTGTAATGTAAAAAATAGTTCAAAATTCAGTGGTAGTAAAAATAATGATATTTTATCAGTAAAAATATAATTTTGATTGTGCATACTGGTGGATGCATCATAATAGGAACATAAAAATGTGTTTGGTAATTACCAACTCTTTTAATTTAGGGCATCTGTGCCATATACCTTGCACTGGGTTGGTGGGTGTATTAGACTTAATGAACTTCAGTTTTAATTGCTAGTTCTTATTAAAAAAAGGGCTTAATCCATATCAAACTGTTGACTTAATTTATTTAAAATCATGCTCTTTGCCTGGATGAGTAAGGAAACATTTATTTTACAAACAATTTTGATAGAGGTTATTATTATTTATTTACTGCAGATAGAAGAGATGGTGACAAAAAGGTAATTTACAGTAATTGTGGAACCTTTTTGTAATGTGTAAAGGCTGTAAAAACGCTGCTGAGTGGGGTTCTAATAAGGCACTAAACACCATTTATTCATTTTTAAATGGATGGTGCCTCCGCGTGAATAATTAAAATGGAAATGAAAAACAAGGACATGGCCTCAGTATCTTTAATGATGGTATCGGTCCATCTTTTGAACCATTTTTATAATTTCGTTTCTTCTTTCAATGTTGCTTTTAAACGACCAATACTGTTCTTGGAAGTGTAAGAAAAATCAAAATACATTCAAACTGGGTATGTGAGAGCCAAAAACAGGGTTACTCACTGGGAAACATAGCTGAGAGACCCTGAAAGAAAATGAGAAAAACAACACACGCAAAAAAAGTTCACCCTTAGGAATAAGTTTAGTCCACCGTTACAGTTACAGAGAGTGTCCAGTTTTCATTTTTAGAAAATCTCTCGCTGTAGCATTGAGACCGCCTCCATGTAAAAATGATTCAGCTTCACCAGAGGGCATTATGTGGCCCCTGGCTCCATCTCTGGCGTCTCACTCACCACTCTGCTGATTAGCCGAGTATGAAGATTACTGGCAGGTCATGGCCAGCAGGGCTGTACACACTGAATTGTGCCAGGGGATCCATTCGCTCTGGCACAATGACCGGGCCAGAGTTTGCCATGGGCTCACTTTCTGATGATGCAAGAAACTTGGGGAGAGGGGTAGTGTTGTGAGTGAAACATGTTTCTCTCCAACAGAGGATATGAAATTAAGGGGGAAATGGCAGATTTTCAGGAATAACACGTTAAATGCGAGAATCCTTTATGCTTTTGGGGTCTGATGTCTTTGAAAACGGCTGCACATTTATCACGTAGTATATCCACCAAGCAGCCCCAACATTCAAACTAGACGTTTGATGATGGATTATCTCATTATAATAAATACTCAGTTCTTGAACTTGATGTTTTTGCAGCAAGAAAACGAGTAAGAGTTTATGAAATGAGGGACTGTGGGCCAAATTGATGGCCTGGCAACTGGTTACACGGTTTTTCCAAACAGCAGGTCATGTGGAGGTCATGTTCCCCATAAGCAGTGGTTTGTACATAAAGTTGTCCTGAGGAAACAAATGGACTTAATCATTGATGTGCAAGGAGAGCGAAAGCTGGCCTGTGTGATCTGATGCCAAAGGGCTGCAAAACGTCAATCGCTGAAAAGCTCAATGCTGGCAATAAAAAGTTTTCAGAAAAAGAAAATAACAACAAGAACTACAAAATCCCCCAAACAGCGCATTGCTGTTTAATACATATCTACAATCCAACATGTTAATGCTGTTGAGTGGGCTTCTAATAAGCTGCTATCCACAATTTTTTCATCTTTTAAAATGAATGGTGCATTAGCGTTAACAATTAAAATGGAAACGACAAACAAGGAGTAGACCTCAGCGTCTCCACTTACTTGGGGAAGAAATCGCAGCAACGTGCACAGTGGAAACAAGGCAAATCCTTTGGTGGCAATGTGATGTTCTCCAGTGAAAACTTGGCTCCTTGAGCTCATGTAGATATAACTCGGGCACGTACTAGCAACCGAAGATCACGGACACCCCTTCAGGGCAATTGTACTCGCAGGTGGTAGTAGCCACTTGCAGATGGATGTATGCACCCTGTCACTGCTGAATCTCTTCAGGAAAGTTTGAAGAACAGGATAAAGAGTTCAAGGTGTTGACTTGGCCTTCAACTTTCCCATCTCTCAAGCGCATCGAGCTTGTGTTGGATGTGGAAGTCAAGTCAAATCCATGAGGCCCCACCTCGCAAGCCGGCAGTACTTGAAAGATCTGCTGCTTTTGTCAAGGTGTGTTGCGCATGCCAACAAAGAATCTGAAAACTACATGTTTGGAAAAGTATAATGAAACTTGCCTCAAGGACAACCACATGTGGATTTTGAATATCTCCAGTCCAGGCGTTCACCAAAAGACAGTAATTTCCTCAGCATTCCCCACGGTGTCTCCACTTTCATGTAATCTGAATGAATTTATTGACTTCACCTGTGGATGGTGTTGAATATTCAGGGCATGTCAAAAAAAAAAAAAAGGGCATGTACACGCACATTAATAAAAATCAGAATGTTCTCCTCAAAAACAATTCCACAAAATGTAAATGATGCAAGTGACCTTGCCTCGTGGGGAAATGAGAGGAAAATGTTGCACACATCATTGTCAACAGAAGCGATAGAAGCAGAAACTATTCCCCCAAGGCAACTGGAACGTCTCTTTTCCTCCTCCTCCACCCAGCAGGAGTGGCAGGAAAAAAACAGCTTTTTAAAATGAAAGATTGTGAGCTTTTGGATATTGACATCAACTCAGTTTCTCCCAGTCAAGCAGGTATTATCTGCATAGTGAAGCATTTTGCTTTTTAAAAAGTCTGCGTAGTCGATACGAGTGTGTCCACTTTCCGTGAATAATGGATGAGGTGTGAAAGGATAGGTGAGGTGGGAGGGGGTGAATTCATGCATTGTGCGAGACAGGAAATCACAAGGATAGCTGCTGCTTAAAAATATGCATGCATAGTCACACAAATCATTGTATATTCACTCACATAAATCATCACATGCAAGCAAAAAAAGTTTTTCCCGGTAATTCTGAGCTGGTATTCAAACAGGATTCAGATATTTGTAAGCAGTGCGTCGCTAGGATGGAGTACTACTTTTACTAGTGTCAGTGTTCACAGGAAAAAATGAATTGTAAGATAAAAGGGGCTATTTTATACTTGCAAAGGAGAACGTGTTTAGCATTAAAAACTGAAAATTACAGCAATATGGAGCAGTGCTTGAAAATTAGTAAAAAATTAGTAAAAAGTTCAACACACCCCTCTAAGGGCAAGAGCTATACTAAAATTTTGATGTTTTTATTACAATATGCTGACGTCAGCTTGATTTTATAACAACACGCTGATGTCTGACCTTTGACCTATGGCCTTGAAGCATTGCATGCTTTGCAAATGATATATTTTATTATCTTTACCCATATATCTGGAGCAGAACTGACTGAAATCTTTGGCCAGTAACCCATTATGGTTACTTGAATTTTTTTTTCAAAGTCAAAGGTCGACTTTGCTCAAATGCTCAGGTACTCATGCCCCCCAAGGCTTAGTATGTTGTTGTGAAGTTTGAAGATAATATTTGTACTGATTTTCATATTTTGGTGTGATCTTGACCCGATTTTCACCTAAATTAAAACAGCTGACACAAAACTCGGAAATTATATATTGAAAACTACAATGCTAGACTACAAACAAACAGACTCGCTGTATGGAGTACTACTGCCATTCCCCACATTAAAAGGACCCAGTTGAGGTGGTTTGGGAACATGACCAGGACGTCTCCTGGTCTGACCTGACGTCTTCCAGGTCAGTTGTCCCAGATACATCCAGTAGGGAGGAGATTCCAAGGCAGACACAGGGAATGTAGAAAAGATTACATCTCTGCGGAGGCTAAAATTCCCTGGTAAGTTGGAAGAAGTGGCCTGGTGGAGCGAGGTCCGGGCATCTGCGTATATTGTGATTAGTATAGTGAATTTGCATGATATATATTACCTGCTTTATGAATGATGCAAACAATTGTTTTTTTTAAGATTAAAAAACAATCTACATATGTTTAATGTAGATTGCTGTTGAAAACACCTCTGGTAGTTTCAGGGAAATAACCAGTGATAAGGATTTAAAAATACAAAACTGTTTCTGTGTCATTCCATCATAATAACCTGTTAAAGGAAACTTTGTGTGTGACCTGAAAACACATGTTTATAATCATCAGGGCTGCAAAGTGAAAAACTATAAAACAAAGTGCACATATAGCCCCACAGTATTAGTGAGCTGTAATACAGTGCTACCAGTAAAAGGTTACAAATAATTTCACATAGCATAATATCATAGAAAGTTATGCCAAAAACATCCCAGAGAATGCCATTTCTTCTGTAGTTTAGTGCATTCATGCAAGATATCTTTTGCATTGAAGTATTGCTTTTGAGGAGAAGTGAGCCCAGTTCTAGTTTGCTGCAGTGTGTATGAAAAGGAAAGGAATGTTTTCTGACTGTGGTGACGATATCAGCGAATGAGTCAATACTGGAAATTATTTTATGACATCCAGAGCAAAAGAAAAATGTTCCTTCTCAGAAATTTCAGAGTACCGAAATGATTGTGCTGTTGGGAGAAAAAAGTTTAGCGTCTTAGGCACAGGCGTCAAACTCATTGTACATCGCGGACCACATACAGCCGCTTTGATCTTGACTGGGCCGGACCAGCGAAACTCCCAGTTCTGTCATTTTAAAGAAGCCACATGTTTAACTGATTTAAAAAGAAAAAAGTAAGAAGAAGCTTAATTACTTTGTGTAGTATGAATGGCCATAAGTGAGGTTTTTATCAGAAAGAAAAGCTGCAAAACTTATGAAAATACAGTTAAAAGTCCAACATTTCTGCAGCAGATCAAACAGGTTCAGAATTATAAACGGCTTCAAGCGCACATTCAGGCCTGTGAGACTCATTCAGACACTCAGACACTGAGACATGGCTCTGTGCTACGTGCAGACATTTCTGCATCTCTGCCATTCAAAGACTTTTTATGTAACATTCAATACTGAACTGTAACTTTAGTGTTTTTCAAGAAAGCTATTTTTTTTTCAGCATTTTCATAAATGACTAATTTCTATGTATTGGCGTCTACGAAGAGCATGTTTGGTTTGAAACCTTTTGTCCTCCACAATGGAAAATAGCTCAAAATAAAAACGGATTTCGCTTTATCTAACCTGTATGACTCGGCTTTGCAGTCTCCAGTGTCACTGAAATGCAGCCAGATGCTGCTCGTTTTACGTTTTCGCTCGTTTCTTCACTTTTTTCTGACACGCTTGCATTTAAATCCGGCTCCCCGTCTCTCGGTGTGCCTGGTCTTTACTGCTACACTTGCTGTCTTCACAACATCTGGTCCCCTTCCTTCTTTAACATAATGGTATAGTCTCAGTCTGTCAAAATAAAGTCCCACCCCTGCCTGCATGGATTCACAGAAGGGCTGAAGATTAGGCTCCCAGATACCGACGGGCCATTAATAATTAACATCTGAAATTATCTCAAGGATGTGGCCATACGTTTGATACCTGGTCTAAGGAATATGAGTTTGAGGCAAAGAGACATTAAGTTCTTTGAACACAATACTGTTACTGACTCCAAAGACCAACGGCACAGTTCGTTCAGCGTGCTTCTTCTTAGTTTGACCAGTTGTAGCTCATATAACTAAATAAAAAACAAACTAATTCCAGCCACAAAGTAAAACTCTTGATCTGCGATTCTTCAGGAGGTGGCGGTGTGTCTGCAGACATGAAAGGAACTTGACATGAGTGAAAATGCACAGGTGTCAGTTTCACACTTATCCTTCAGTTGTCACTCTGTAAAATCCGCACCTGCGTTCTCCTGCTGCTTTCCACACTTCACCCTCAGATATGTCTGTGCATGAAAATCTCAGGAAATTCACAATGCTCTCGCTCCATGTACAGATATATCCACCAGATGGGGAATGAACAGAGTAACGATTCAGAGAAGTCAGAAATAAAAAGCACAGGAACAAACCCTGACCAGGAAGAGGTGAACACAAGGAGCAATAAAGAAATAAATCAACACTGACTATACAATATGGTAAGTTCGTGTTACTTATTCAAAATCGAACAGCCTGTGTGTGCTTTTGCATCATTTGATACCCATATTATACAATCAGCTCACCACAGGACTTGATCTGGAATGAATGAGTGGAATGAACTTGATTAGAGTGAATGCTTCTGCAGAGCCCTGATACTGGTAATAGCAGCATATCGTAGAACAATCAAGAACCAGAACTCCACATGCTTCCTTGTGATGGATTCACTTAAGTCCTTCAGCTAGTGAAGCACATGCACAATGCTGTGAAAAAGTATTTGCTCCCTTCCTGAGTAGCTGGTGAGTCGTTTGTACTCGAGTTTGTCTGTTTTCCCATTTATTTGCATCCTTGCTGTAAGAGCCTTTGATGTATTATGCGGTTTTCTTTTGACAGAACTTTTTAATATACTTTTTTTGTGGGGGTAAATAAGGCCGTACAAAGTACAGTAAAACAACAATTCAGCCATAACCTTTTCTGCAATATTTATCTATACAGAACATAAAACATCCCAAACTTTTCATCCCCAAATTCCCCCCATTATTTACAAAGTACTACAGAAAATGATTTTTGTCCAGTCTAGTATTTTCTCCTCTCTAGAGTGTAACAGCATCATCACACACACATCAACACTCACTATCAACCTGTAGTCCTGTTTTACATAACGTGGCTCCACAAAAACATGCACTGCGAGAAATCGTTTTCAGGTACTCTCTCAACAGGGCAGACTTCCTGAAAATTACAGGTTTCAAGCTCTGCGTCATACAAATGACTAGTATTATGGTGATGACAGGGAATAAACAGACGTGTGGGTGTAAAAATGGGTGGAGGGAGGGGAGGTGAGTGGAAAGGAAGAAGGGCAAGATCACTTCAGAGACACGACCTCCTTTCCTGCCCACTACCAAGAGCTCGGATTGATAAGAGACTGACGAAGAAGCAGGCAGTCATTTAGTGGGACCAGTAAATATCCCAGTACAGCCCACCCCCACTGCCTGGATAACTAGGAGGAACAGAGGAAAGCTTGGACCAAATTTCCGCCCTGGTGGTACGTTGCTTTAATTAAAGCCATTTAGCCTGGGGGAAAGTTCAGGTTTAATTCAATTCAGGTTTATTTATATAATGCAAAATCATAACAAGAGTCACCTCAGAGCGTGTTATGCTGCAAAAGGACCCGGCGGCATTCAGGAGGAAATCACAACAATCAGACAACCTGCTTTCAGCAAACACTTGGCAAAAGTGGGAAGAAAAAACTCTCTTTTAATAGGAAGAAACTTTCAGTTGAGGCATGCTTAGCAAGCCATGACTAGCTGGGGGTGAGGGGAAAGAAGAAGATAGGATCACACATGAGTAGTCAGAACTTATAGTGGCATTACTAAGGGATGGTTTGAGGTCATCTGATCCGGCCTTAATTATAAGACTTATAACTTATAAGTGTAGTCCTAAAGGTGGAGAGGATTTCTGTCTCTGTTTTGAGCGGCCGGAGCTGGAGCTCTGCCTCCTGTTCTACTTTTAGAAACTCTAGGAACCACAAATAAACGTGCGGTATGAGAGCTGTTTCGCTTTCTCATTCCTGTCAGCACTCTTGTTTGCAGCATTTTGGATTAACTGGCTGATTTTTAGGGAACAACCTGATAATGACAAAGTAACAAATTCCTTAACTAATATTTCATCCTCACCCCGAGACAGCATGTTTCCAATTTGAAAAACATCCTGTCTCGTGTCTGTTTAGCAAAGTTTAGCGGTACCCAAAGAGGGCAGGATGACAGCAGATGCCCTCTTACGTAACCTACACCTCTGTATCCGCCTCCTCATTCTCATCACCCTTTAAATCTTTTGCTCATGCCACAGCTGGCGCACAAAGCTGACAATGAGCTTTTCATTGCTGCCATTCACCTAGACACAAGCCACGGTAATTGTTTCTCGCTTTGATTCTCGCTTTGATTGTGCATCCCCCCCGGCTACCCGCCAAGCAAACTCAACAAAGAAACCGTGGGTCCTGTTATCACCGCAGATGAATGGGTGTGCACCCAGTTAATATTTCAGTGAGGTGGAACAGCAGCGAGAAAAGGGGGAGGATTTCTTTTTGCCAGTGGAAATCAAGCAAAGAACCCAACCTCCTGTCAGTGGCCCAGCGATTCCACGTTGAAGTGTACAGCTGTCTCACCATCTGCGAGGGGCCTTGTAAAATCCAGGACTGCATGAATGAGGTTAAAGGTAGATGATCGTGCACTCGAAGGAATAAACTTCTGCTGGCCTCGTCTTTACTGGATTACATAGTTAAGGATGTCAGCATATGATATTTTAACATGCAGTACCACGCTTACGGTACAAAAGTGTGAGAAAACAGCTGTGAAATGTGCAGATAGAGGTGTCCAGGCACTGCAATGAAAGCACTGCACGGATAGAGAGGAGTAATGCAGCAGTGAGATGAACTGACAGACTGTTACACTATAGCGAAGCATACAGTGTGTCCTTGAAACGTGTCACTACGAAACAAAATAATTGTCTGCTCTGAAACACTGAAAACACATCTCCAGCGGGAATTGGCAACAGTGATTTATTTGCATGTCTCAGGGAGCCCTTTGCTGTTCATGGCTCCCATGTAGCATGTCTCTGACTCATCTGTGATGTATTGAGACTCATACAAGAACAGGAAATTCCTATAGTACCTATCTCAGGCAATCTCTCATGTCATGCCGCCAGTGTATAACGTGATTAACTGCCCTTTTTAATGCACATAGCAAATGAGACAATAAAATTATGTGAGCGAATGAAAGATCTGTTTTGAATTCACTGTGGAAAGCCAAAATTTGGTGATACTATAGCACGACTACACTGGATGACACGAGAGGAATCTCAAGTAAGGAATACGAGCACAAGGGTAATATATATTTTCCACTCACTGCGGCTGCTGATAGATCTAAAACGCTGATCTTTTAAACTAAAATTGACAGAATCTTTGGACATGGAACAAAGACCATATTCTGTGCTGTCATTTGCCCTAAAAAGAAATATATGTCATGTTTTCCACAAAGTGAGCTAAATCGCAAACATTATAAGATAAAAATAGAAATAGAGGGCACACAGCTGCCATCCTTGGCCTATCAGAATTCTTCTGTCATCAAAGAGCCTATCATCTGCTTTATGATAACCAAACTGAGAAAGGTGAGCCATTCATACTGTTGCAAAGACCCATGCACACAGTTAAAGGTTCAAAGTTTTGTGGCGGCAGGTATATAGTTCGGTCTATGCATATACTTGGACGATAGTACACTTTTTTGTCACACTGCCTCTGTACACCACCACCAGTTGATCTTAAATCAAATAATCAAATTGTGATTGAAGTGAAGACTTACAACTTTAATTAAAAGGGATTTAACCAAAGTATTGCATTAGCCTTTAATTACAGCCATTTTCACACTCAGAGCCTCAAAATTAATTGGACAAAGTGACATAATTTTAAATATGAGGATTGTTTTAATACTTGGATGAAAATCCTTTGCAGCCAATGACTGCCTGAAGTCCAGAACCCATGGACGTCACTGAATTGTTCCCGTGGGATGCTCAGCTAGGCCTTTACTGCAGCTGCATTCACTTGCTGCTTGATTGTGGGTCCAATGACTGAATTGGCCATTGAAGAACATCCCATTTTTGTGCATTGAGAAACTCTTGGGTTGCTTTTGCAGTATGTTTTGGGTCATTTTTCATTTGTACTGTGAAATTCTGTCCGATCGGTTTTGAAACTTTTGGCCGAATTGGAGCAGAGTGTGTTCATCCATCAGTCACGCCATCAGTAAACACTAGTGAGCTGGTTCCATTAGCAGTCTGTGGCGGAGGCGTGGCCCCGGGCGCAGCTGCAGGGGAGGAGTGGAGCGGAAGGCTCAGCAGGGCGGCGCTGCGAGGCCGGTAAGAACAGCTGATGTTGTTTATGGACTGATGATGGTCTCCCTCCGCTGTGTTTATAGTGAGACGAGGAGGAGCGGCCAG
>NW_024584562.1:0-15009 GCF_018398535.1 Haplochromis burtoni
ACACACACACACACACACACACACACACACACACACACACACACACACAGTTGTTAGAAAACACAAACAGTATTATCATTGCATATATCAGTCACACAGCATCAGTGCCAGAGGTTACAGTGGCACTTGCTGGTTGGAGGCAGTTGTGTATTCTTAACTTGCCTGTGTGGGTTCTCTCAGGCTTCCTGCCACATTCGAAGGACATGTTTGTTAGCTTAATTGGTGATTCTGGCCATAGCTGTGAATGTGCATGTGAATTGTTGTCTTCTGAGAGACTAACAACCTGTCCAGGGTTTGCCCCACATCTCTCCTAATGACAGCTTGGACTTTACAACAATTTTAAGAAACTTGTACATAAACCAATATACCAAGAAATGAGGGCTGGCTTAAGACACAGTACTGTATTTAGGCTTAAAGTCAACAGACATTTGAAATTTTGGTTGTATTTTCTATTACAGCTCAGTAATAAAGTGGGAAGGGTAACAAGGCAAAGACAAGAACGTAACGTGGTCATTTCTAAGTCATTAGGACTCAATTACCAAAGTAACAAGCACTTAATATCCAAGTAGTATCATGGTAACAACTGTGGTTACAGTTGAGTAATACCACACTGAAATGTATGTAACTGGATAATAAGTGTCCAAACACTGGGGATAATAATGTGGAAACACACCTCAGTGTAACACAAATGCTGTGGTACAAAACAAGCCAGGACAAATATCATAGATATCATCGCCCACCTGAGATTGGGGACCAAGCCCCAAGTACACCAAGATTGGGTACCTATCTTTCATTAACTGACCTGAAAGACTGTGTACTATGTAGGTGTGATGATCTATGATGATGTAGGTGTTAAAAGGTACAATAACACACACAGAAATACAGACACTCTCCAGACGTACTTACAGGTAGTTGGCTAAGTTGTGCTCCTGTAGAGTGTGCGTTTCAAAGCCGTGTGGCACGGTGTCAAAGTAGTCATTACCTATTCCACAGATAAAACATTTGGTCTGCAAGAGAAACACGTGATAGTTAGGTGGTTGTCATTTATTGTAACCTATTGGCAATCTTCATCTATGCCTCTGTTGGAGGTACAGCTATACAAAACAAAAGAACCACAAAATCTATATTTTTACATGTTCATATGCCTGAATTTAAAAAAAACTGCATTGAACTGTTGTGTGTGTTTTCACCTCCATGTCTTCTTTCACTTGTTCCTGCTGATCCCTCAGCTCTCCAAAAGCATCAATGATTAACCCTAGAATTTCAGAGAGGGTGGAGCTTAACATGCTGGTCCACATTATTAGACTGAATACAACAATAGATATGAAAACCACAGGCTATCTACTATATCTACTATAATACTTCTAAAGGAGTCTTTTTTGCTATTCAGTTACATTCTCTATATTACGTCCAAAGTGTGTATGTCCCTATAGGGAAGGATATAAACACTAAAGACAAAGCCTACACAGATGCAAAATCCTGAATGTTCCAGGACCCATCATATTTTAAAAGCCTCATAATATCATATTAATCCAACTGAGCACTGTAGTGTCAGAATGTAAGCCAACGCTTGGTTTGTTTCCAAAAGTAGAATGGGAGGTAGAGCCCTCAGCTCTAACCAACTCTTCTCCAATGAAACCAGCTTCCAGTCTGGGTTCCTGAGACAGACACCCTACTTTTACGATTAGGCCCCAAACTTTTGTTTTTGACAAGCTTAGTTATCATCATTGTCAATATGTGTGGCAGAGGGAAATAATTATTTGGTCCCTACTCAGTTTCTACTACCACTAACGTTTCTCACTGGAAAAGAAATGAACAGTCTCTAAGTTTTATGGTAGTTACATTTTAATGGAGAGAGAAAGAATATACACCTAAAATCTAAAATTTCATTGAAGTTATGGATTGAATTGCATATCACTGAGTGAAACAGATGTTTAATCCCCAACCAAAATATGACTTTGCACTTGGTGAAGAAACCCTTGTTGGCACACACAGTGGTAAGGCATTTCTTTTAGGTGATCACCAGGTTTGCACATCTTACGAGTGATTTTGGCCCACCCCTCTTTACAGAAATTCTTCAGATTACTTGGCTCCTTCTTGGCAATTCAAAGCCTCCACAGATTTCTGTAGTCTATTGATACTAGATAGTGGAAAAGGGGTGGGATTAAATAAGCTTATGCTTCTTCCTGCTCCTTTTTGAACATGAAAGTTATTTGGAGTTGTGGTTGCTCGTTTTCCTTTTGTTTTGCTTTGTTCATTTGTCTCTTTTAATTCTATTTTGTTGTACTTTTTCAACATGTTCAAAATAAAGATTCAATCAATCAATCAATCAATCTTCTATTAGACTGAGCTCTGCAGACTGGCTCGGCCACTCCATGGAAGGCAGCACAACTAATGTGCTGCTTCTTCTTCCACCACTGGTTCGTTGCCTTGGTGGTATATTTTAGTTCACTTTCATGCAAGAAGACCCATCCAAACCCATCTTAGGTGTTCTGATTGAGAGTTTACAGTACAGTACACCCTCTTCTGTGGAACCAGCTTCCAGTTTGGATTCAGGAGACAGACACTATCTCTACTTTTAAGATTAGGCTTCAAACTTTCCTGTTTGATAAAGCATATAGTTAGTGCTGGACCAGGTGACCCTGAATCCTCCCTTAGTTACCGTGTTGCACTGTTTCTTCTTTAGTGACCTTTTTCTCTCACTTTGTGAGAAAAAGTTTTTTTATGGGAAGAGGAGGATTTTAAATTCAGTTCTGAACTTAACAGGGAGCCAATGAAGAGACGTTAGTATGGCAGAAATACAATATATCTAGTTCCTGTCAGGACTCTTGCTGCAGCATTGTGGATTAACTGAAGGCTTTTCAGGGAGTTTTTAGGACATCCGAAATAATGAATTACAGTAGTCCAGCCTAGAAGTAATAAATGCACGAAATAGGTTTTCAGCGTCACTCTGTGACAGAATATTTCTAGTTTTAGAGATGTTGTGCAAAGAAAGCAGTCCTATATTTTGTTTAGTATGCACATATCCTTTCCCCAGAGTTCGTATCTGGTTAGGCACTATGTTTCATTGAAGTTTTTAAGGCCAAGTACAATAAGCTCAGTTTTATCTGAATTTACAAGCAGGAAACTGTTTAAGGTGGTGTTCAAGTGTACTCCACTTTGGAGAGACGTCGCGATTATTTAGTCTAGTCAATTTGAAATAAACAGAACAACCAAAATATTGGAAACCAAACAGAACCAGAAATGATTGCTCTCAAAATAATTATACATTTGAATCAGCACTCTGTATTATAGAATAGAAACAAACACTTCCTGTGGTGTTTACTCTACTTTACAATATTAGAATGTATTCATTTGGCTAATAGTTGCCTAATTAACTGCTTGTGTTTGGAGTCCATTAAACTGTTTGTGTGCATGTATGTGTAGGATGCCTCACCCTGGATGATAGCCAGGAGGATTACAATGACAAAGAAGAAGAAAGTGATGTCAAAGATGATCCGGTAGATTTCGTACTCATCACCAGCTGGATCCTCGATCTGGTCACCAATTCCTCCACCTGCTCGCACTCCCACATACATGTGGAACATGTAACACTGAGGAACAGAGAGAGAGATACACAGGAAGGGGGGTACAGGGGTAACAGAGGTCAAATCTTTTGCATTGGGTTTTTAATGGGCAGAACCATGACTGTCACAAACAGCTTGAACACACAAATGTTTCTAAAACATCAGAAGACATGACATCTGTAAGTCTCTTTGCAGTAAAACAGGCATGATTCTAGTCGCTGTAGAGCTCCAGTAACGTTTTGAAAAATCATTGTTAGTGAATGCAGTTCACAGTGCCCTCAACTCTGCAGGTTACAAAGAAGCCATATGTGAATATGATCTAGAAACGCTGCTGTCTACCTTCTGCGGACCAAAGCTCATTAAACCAGGGACCGAGGGAAAGTATAAAGCATGTTCTATGGTTGGACAAATAAATATTTTAAATTCTTTTTGGATGATGCATCCTCCAGACTACAGAGGAAACCAAATCAATGCTGAAAGGTATGTTCAGTTTTTAGGAGAGCATATGCTTCCATCCAGATTTCTTCATGAAGGCGTTGCAAAACAATGCGAAACCACAAAAAAATGTTTTGTTCTATCTTAGCAAGGCAGAGCTATTAATGCATCAGTAACAACACAGCGCAATGTTTGTGTTAAAAGCACCGCAGCACATTCGCAGACAGAACCTGCCCGGTGCTATGCATATGGCTTATGTAGCGAGTCATAAATAAACAGCTGTAGCAGCACAGATTACAGGTTTTACAGTTTTACTAATGTTTATATACAGTGGTTCCATGTTGGATGGTTAAGTTGGGCTGATTAAGGCTGTTGGTTGATGCGATGTTCAGAGCTGGAAATCTGACTTGAGGGGACACTGAAAAATTCAGGAAATTCCGACTTCTGCTTTCACATGGAACGCATCATCTGACCATTTTTTGCTACTATAAGCCTTATTGTAAGGAAGGAGACCAATCTTGCTAGGGCAGTGCCGTTCATTAGTGCATCTCACCATCCCACTAAGCGGCTGTCACCTTCTTGAACTACAGACAGGCAGAGCTGCAACACTTAGCCCCTAATAGGAGACAAAAGAGCTCTATGGAATGCAATGGGTGGCTGACTATAGGGGATTAGTGTGTGTTTGTGTGTCCTGAAATTTCCGGGTGACAGAAGGCTTCCTTCTACCCTCAGAAAATACCATAGAGCCCTTATATAGTATTTCTTTCAGATGGCTTAGCAGCAGAAAACATTCTTATCTAAGCTGAGTCTGTTTGTACTTGGCATGTCTCTCATCACTGGTCTAATGTTTGGCTTTGCGATACACTTATCTTTCACCCCGACTCACACTGACCTGCATTAATGACACAGGTGCTTATGTATAGGTAATGGCTTACACTTCCAACATTTAAATTCATCATAATTGTTCCATTTCTGTTTCATGGCCACATCTTTGGTTAGACTTTACTATGTCACAAAGTTGTCTCTTTTAAACTGGCTAAACAATGGAAGCTTGTGCTGCATAGGTAAGGTAGGTAGGCACCGCTATCATGAAACTGGTATATCAGCTGATTCTGATACTCCAAATGCCCTTATCCAGCTCACCAATTTTGGATAGACTTCCTGGAGCCAAATAAGGTAACCCCCAAAGACAGTCTTAAATTGAGCTTAAATCACAGTAAAGGCTCAGGTTAGTAACATATAATTATTTATATTACTTGCACTGTTGCTATTCCCAAAAACGTAATAGATGCCTGAAAAAGAAGCGGACAAAATAAGTAATCTTCTTACTGCCTGAGGGTAACACTGCCGAGACTAAAACTACTGACTCAAAGCTCTCTGTCCATAAATGGAAGTGTGTGCTCTTTACAGACAGCAAAAAATGAAGTTTTAGTGAGACAAACTTGATGGGAGCAACTTCCCACAGCCAAGAAAGTGAACTGCAGCAGTGCATACCAGACATCCCAGTATTAGCTTTGGGTACAAAAAAGTATTTGAGTCATCCTGAGAAGCCTCACAGGTGTTCTATGTTTCTTTCATTTATGAGTAATGGCTCTCACCCATCATTCGGTGGAATCCTAAAAGCCTTAGACATGGCTTTGTAACCTTCTATGATAGACGACAGATTGACAGATGATACTAGATGACAGACAGACTGATAGAGGTCAGTTACTTTGTTTCTCATCTCTTTCTGAGTTTCTTTATATTCTGGCTCATCAAACTAAAGGGCCCATACAAACGGGACCCCCTCAAACTGACTTTTAGTTTTAGTCACCTTGTTTTCCAGCAAATTAACTGTTCTGTCACTAGTTATAAACTAGGAAATTAGCATAAACTAATGTAAGTGCATCCAACCTAATGACATCCTGCTCTGAACAGGCACAGGATGGTGCTAAACATGTTCTAAAACCTTTCAATTTAAACATTTTTAATTAAATCCAGTTTCACAGACAGTGTTAAATCTAGGACCGATTCTGAGAGCAGGGCTCCATGATGTAAGTTAGTATTTATATATGTAATGTTTCCATTTTAAGGCCGACTCTATAGCCCTGTTCTTTCATTTTAGATAACTTAAAGAACAGGGCTATAGACAACCATGAACAATTACTCTCTGGATGTTAGGGACCAAATCAGCCGCTGTAAACTGGCAGGACTTTAATGCCACCACAGCAGATTGCGTCACAGTTTTGCAGCTGGGTGCGGTGATGGATAGGATGTTACATCACTTCATCCCTCACGACAACAACACATCTGAGATGCACACTGACATTTCAGAGAGTAAGCTGAATGTTTATTCTTTAACCTGTCGCATTACAAGGCTTGAAAATTCTGTTTTCTGTGTTATCTGTCTTTATCTGTATCGCTAATGCACACGCAGACTTATATAAACACCAACGTGATAAACTCAAACCGCTCTTTTGTATTTCTGAACAGATTGCAAGTGTTTCCTGTTGGGTTGTTACTGTCAGAACCATGAAGACCGCCTCACCCTAGAGGAAGTTCAGAATCATCCCTGGCTCAAATGACTTATTGATGCCAAGCAAAACAGGTTTACAGAGCAGAAGCTCTAACAGAGAAGAATTTGGTCACATTCAAAAGCTATGGCACATTGCTGTCCATGTTCTTCATTTCTATCTTTTTTACAGGGCCCGCCCCTATGGAAGCACCGCACAAGAGCAAGTGGACCATGAGATCACAGTGGAACTTCCATTCAGTCTTTAGTCTTGCTCCCATTGTACTTTCCAACATGGAAAATACCCCACCCACCCCCAGCAATCCGTGGAAAGGGGATCTCTCTCTGAATTGCCTTTCCCGAGGTTTCTTCTCAAGTTTTTGAGGAGTTCGTCTTCTTAGAGAGCTTGTGCTGCGTTAAAAACTGTTGCTACTATCAACCTGAGTTATGAATACAGTTGTGGTCTAATGTTTTGTCAGTGGTACAAAGTTTGCGTTTGCGCACTTTGCCACTTCAGCCTGTATTTAGAGCCACAACTGTATACACAACAGACCGAACATGCTCAGCTTTGCCAAAGCTCGCAGGAATTGTAGTTTAATTTGATCAATTAATTATTTCTGAATCAACTTAACAAAAAATGGGCAAATGTAAAGAAATGTATCAATCAGGGAATTAGTAGCAACATTAATTGGACAATCTAAATTTGTTGGTTAATTATTAAATGAATCTGGATAACTCATCCTGCATCTCCTGTGTGTTTATGTCATTGATATTGATTTATTAATGATCATTTGTTTGTACTAATGCGTCACAATTTCCTTGAACGTTAAAGGGTCTGGATTTCTTCTCTTAGGTGCCTCAGTGTGATCATCCTGTCCTGTCATACTAAGAAATGTGAGTTTTTCATTGCTTCACCTGCACAAAATACCTAGGCACAAAAAATGGTCCAGCTCTCTCACGCTGTCCTGTTGTATAAGGCGCACAACATTCACCGTGATGAGAGGATAACTTTTGTCACTGCTCCTGTCCTTGATCCTCTGAGCCACTTAAACACCAAACTACTTGTGCGCTGTGTGGGCTTTTCTAATGGTCGTGCTAAGGAGTCCTTTCCCTCCCATCAGTTGCAGAATGCACTCAGAGTTGTACAACACTGGTGTAAATGTCAAGATGATGCAATTTTGAACATATTTAGGTCAAAAGACTTTTGACTAAAGTAAGAAGAAAAGTGAATCTAACAAATAACATGAATTGGTGTTAAATAGTTACTAGTTACTAGACAGTAACTAGCCCAGGGGATGCTAATCAACTGCCAAGGAATATTAGTGACTAACTTATTGATGCTAGTTAATAGCTTAGGTATTCTATGTGGTAACCTGGTAAGTAATCACTTGCCTTAAAAGTCTCGCCAGTCCTCTAGGGACACTTGTTGGTGGTATTTATTTGTTCATGTTACAGGCCTTGCTGTAGTGGGCGTGACCACAGATTACAATCCTGTAAAACAGGAGAGATAATGAACAGAGGAAATCTGTTCTTGTTCAGTTTCCCTTCCAGGTGAGGTGACTCTGGGTTGCTCTGACATATAATATGTGTATTTGTTTTCTGGGCTCTCTCTGGATTCCTCTGCGGCTGATATGTTGCTCTCAGATTCACTGTTTGATGCTGAGCTTGTGGTGATACTCTAAGACAGTACTGTACTCTGGCTGTATCAGAGTTTTCACAGTCACTGCTTTCAGGCGTCTCCATCCAGTCACGTCTCCCAACACGATGACTTCTTTTCTTTTGGTTCCCTCTACGTGGAAGTGGTCCCCCAGTGGTCAACAGGTAGGTCTTTCACGAGGTGTAGGAGATTTCTATGAAGTAAACACATTACGTCTCTGAACACATTTTGTAAATGGGACTGTCACTCACTTGTTGTTTGACGACATACACAGTTTGCTCCCAGTAAGGTCTCAATTTTCCAGGTCCTCCCCTCTCACTCATGTTACAGACTAGGACACTGCCTCACCAGGTTGGAGAGTGACTGTGTTCTGTGTGTGATGATCATAGTTCTTCTACCCCTTGCACTAGAGTGCTGGCTGTTCTCAGCTGCAGTACGATAAGCCTCTTCCATCCACAAAGCCCACTTTTTAGCATAGCTCTGAGGTGTTTCAGTCCCATCTCTGTCTAACAGGCCAAAAATTAAGTCTACTAGGAGATGGGGGTGTCGACTAAACAGTGGGATGAAAAGCCTGTTGCCTCATGCCTGGTGCAGTTGTATGCATGTACTATCTGAGGCAGATGCTCTTTCCAGCTGCTC
Organism: Haplochromis burtoni; assembly: GCF_018398535.1. Taxonomy (NCBI): domain Eukaryota; kingdom Metazoa; phylum Chordata; class Actinopteri; order Cichliformes; family Cichlidae; genus Haplochromis; species Haplochromis burtoni. The sequence goes on from NW_024584562.1 coordinate 8,789, forward strand.
TTTGCCTGCAGATGCTCTTAAGAGTGGCTTCTCCTTAAGCACTAGGAAACGATATTGTGCTGGCAGCACAAGCTGCCTTCGCTGAGCCGCTGTACGATGTTGCAGCTGATTTTCCATATGAAGCTTTCCCCACTCGTTCATAAGCTTTCTCACAGGGCCACTGGCTCTCCTTCTGCCATCATTAGTTATTACTGATTTTGTTTCTTTCAGTTTGATAAGTACTGATAGAGGGATCCTTCCTTTGGGATTTTACCAGGTCACTGTGACAGGCTGCAATGGTGACATGTTCACAAGGCAGCGACATATGCAGCATCTTGTCTCTTTGCAGACTCACAACCCTCCCATGTAGCCTGAATGGCCTCTCTCGTCAGCTCTTCAGTACACTTTGTGAAGTAGGTGTCAATGTCAAGTGGAAACCGAGAGAATGAGTCTCGGTTCACCTTCCCCAGCATGACATTTGACATCAAACCTGAAATGTGCCAGCTCACCTACCCAGCGGTGACCTACTGCATTCGCCTTTGCAGTACTCATCACTTATGTGAGGGGATTATTGTCTGTATAGACCAGGGGTCACATGTGGCTCTTTCATCCTTATACTGCAGCTCCGCGTAGCTTGGGACAATAAATGATAAGTATTTAATTGAAGTGTATTTTATTTGCGGTAGTCCATCCATCCATCCATCTTCATCCGCTTATCCGAGGTCGGGTCGCGGGGGCAGCAGCCTAAGCAAAGAGGCCCAGACCTCCCTCTCCCCAGCCACCTCCTCCAGCTTATCCGGGGGAATACCAAGGCGTTCCCAGGCCAGCCGAGAGATATAATCTCTCCAGCGTGTCCTGGGTCTGCCCCGGGGCCTCCTCCCGGTGGGACATGCCTGGAACACCTCACCCAGGAGGCGCCCAGGGGGCATCCTTGTCAGATGCCCGAACCACCTCAGCTGGCTCCTTTCGATGTGGAGCAGCAGCTGGCTCTACTCTGAGCCCCTCCCGGATGGCCGAACTTCTCACCCTATCTCTAAGGGAGAGGCCAGCCACCCTTCGGAGGAAGCTCATTTCCGCCGCTTGTATCCGCGATCTCGTTCTTTCGGTCACTACCCACAGCTCGTGGCCATAGGTGAGGGTAGGGACGTAGATCGACCGGTAAATTGAGAGCTTCGCTTTTACACTCAGCTCCCTCTTCACCACGACTGACCGGTGCAGCGTCCGCATTACTGCAGCCGCAGCCCCAATCCGTCTGTCGATCTCCGGCTCCCTTCTCCCATCACTCGCGAACAAGACCCCGAGATACTTGAACTCCTCCACTTGGGGCAGGAACTCATCCCCGACCCGGAGTGGGCACTCCACCCTTTTCCGGCTGAGAACCATGGCCTCAGATTTGGAGGTGCTGATCCTCATTCCCGCTGCTTCACACTCGGCTGCGAACCGTTCCAGTGCGAGCTGGAGGCCCTCACCCGATGAAGCCAACAGAACCACATCATCTCGCAAAAATCAGAGATGAGATTCTGAGGCCACCAAAGCGAAAGCCCTCCGCCACTTGGCTGCGCCTAGAAATCCTGTCCATAAAAATTTATGAACAGAACCGGAGACAAAGGGCAGGTAGTTCTTTTTTAAATTGTAGTTCTAAACTGGAAGATTATTGTGATCTTGAAATATTAAAATAAAGTTATATTGAAGTTATATATCAAAATATGCGTCACATAACGTGGAAGCCGGTGTACCCGCCAAAACGCCGTGCATTTATCGAGACTTTCAACCCCGGGTAGGCCAAGTATGGAGAAATGTAAGAAAAGAAAAATATCTGAAGAAAATAGAACATTTAATGATGCCTGGGCAGATTCATTTGCATTTACGTCTGACATGAGTGGCCTACCAGTATGCCTAATTTGTGGAGAGAGACTGGCTAACAATAAAAGGTCAAATGTCAAAATTCAATTCAATTCAATTTTATTTATATAGCGCCAAATCACAACAAAAGTCGCCTCAAGGCGCTTCATAGATACAGAGAAAAACCCAACAATCATATGACCCCCTATGAGCAAGCACTTTGGCGACAGTGGGAAGGAAAAACTCCCTTTTAACAGGAAGAAACCTCCGAGCAGAACCAGGCTCAGGGAGGGGCGGGGCCATCTGCTGTCGACGGTTGGGGTGAGAGAAGGAAGACAGGATAAAGACATGCTGTGGAAGAGAGACAGAGGTTAATAACAGATATGATTCAATGCAGAGAGGTCTATTAATACATAGTGAGTGAGAAAGGTGACTGGAAAGGAAAAACTCAATGCATCATGGGAATCCCCGGCAGCCTACGTCTATTGCAGCATAACTAAGGGAGGATTCAGGGTCACCTGGTCCAGCCCTAACTATATGCTTTAGCAAAAAGGAAAGTTTGTAAGCCTAATCTTAAAAGTAGAGATAGTGTCTGTCTCCGAATCCAAACTGGAAGCTGGTTCCACAGAAGAGGGGCCTGAAAACTGAAGGCTCTGCCTCCCATTCTACTTTTAAATACTCTAGGAACAACAAGTAGGCCTGCAGAGCGAGAGCGAAGTGCTCTAATAGGGTGATATGGTACTACAAGGTCATTAAGATAAGATGGGGCCTGATTATTTAAGACCTTGTATGTGAGGAGCAGGATTTTGAATTCAATTCTGGATTTAACAGGAAGCCAAAACAGGAGAAATCTGCTCTCTCTTTCTAGTCCCTGTCAGGACTCTTGCTGCAGCATTTTGGATTAGTTGAAGGCTTTTCAGCGAGTTTTTAGGACTTCCTGATAATAATGAATTGCAGTCGTCCAGCCTGGAAGTAATAAATGCATGAACTAGAAATAAACACACAGCCTTTGCTGAAAAATATCCAGAGGGAGAAGAGAGAAAAAAAGCCATTTTGGTACTGATGTGGAAGGCTGATCTGTGGAAAAATCAATTCAAGAAGTGGATGAAGTCTGCAAATTCAACTACATATGCAAGTTTTGTGGCCGCTCAGGAAATAGTCAGGCGTGGGAAGCCGTTCACGGACAGAGAATACAGTATATGAAGAAATCATTTATTAAGATTTCAGAACATCTCTTCGCTGATAGCACTAAAATGCCAGACACGGGGGGAGGACATCTGTGAGACTGTGATGATTGTTTAAGAGTCAAAGAAATAAAAACAAGCCACCTAGTGTCAGTGGCTACTGATGGGGCACCAAGTATGACTGGAGGGCACAGGGGCTTTGTGGCTCGACTTTTCTGAGCTGGAACAGCCAGCGTGGCGAAAGAGCTGCACTTTGTGGACATTACAGCGAACCTGAAGAAGCTGAATACAACTCTTCAGGGGAGAGGAGGCACAGCGTTACACATGCTGGAGGAGGTGTTAGCGTTTGAGTGCAAACTGACAGTTTTAACCAGAGATTCACAGAGAGGCACACTGTTTCACTTCCCCTCTTTAAGGGAGTTCAAACAAGCTTACAAGGTAATAAATTCAGAGCATTTGCAGTCTGCAATTACCACAATTATTTGGGAAATAATTCCACGAGTTCAGAGAGGAAAAACCCACATTATCCTTCCCCGTCACTCCCCTGAACATCGATCCATCCCTGTTAAATGTGACTGGATTTTCAGTTGTAAGTCAACCTGATCTGGAGCTGGAGCTGGCTGACATAGCTGATAAAGATATGAGGGTGTCCGAATTCAAACGCTTGACAGAGGATCTTGAAGATGTTGCCCATCAGAAGGCCACTCTTGTTCAGAATCACAAATGGAGTGATACGGAGAACCTTCCAAGACCGGACAAACTCATGTTGGAAATATGGAATGCCATCCCCGACACATAAACATGAAGAAATATGCATTTGGAGTCCTGTCGATCTGCAAATCCACACACGTATGTGAGCAGCTGTTCTCCACCATGAACTATGTTACAAACAAACACAGCTCACGCCTCACAGACGACAGCTTACAGTCCTGCGTAAATGAAAGTGACTTTGCAACGCCCCGATTTGCAGACGCAGGTTCAGGAGCAGAAGTCCCATTAACCAGGTCAAATAAATGATGATGCAGATATTTTGCAAATATGTATTTTTCATTGTTTAGTGACATATTTGCTGTTTTCCAATTTATTTTTCAAATTCAGGTCAAGGCTCCGCTACACGCTCTACAAGTCCAAAGGCAATATAAGGATGACGGCTCACCACATTTTTGGTTTGCTACATGGATAATTAAGTTAAGCTTTTTCCTTCATTTGAAGGAGACCTTCAACTCGGACTGTTTCCTTTTTGTTATAATTTTTTCAAGAAGTTCAAAATGTGTTCATTACTTCAATAAAACATAATTTTCTCTGTAGCACTTCATGGATTTTATAAGCAACACACTATAGTTGTTTATACAAAGGATAAAGGTAAAAACTATATATACAGTGTTATCTTCATTTTACATGTCAAAAAGTATTTGTGGCTCCCAGTGTTTTCTTTTCCGTTCAAACTGGGTCCAAATGGCTCTTTGGGTGTTAAAGGTTGCTGACCCCTGGCCTAGAGTATTATAATTACAGACACTACACACCACAAAATCAACCTATTTAATTGTTGAATAAATTATGTTTACTCATGTATTCATTTAAATGTGTATTTGTGTTCTGTAAGCAGCAAATAAAGTTACAATTATAAATCATCTTCAGTGTTGGGGTTGGACTCAGGACGAGGGCTTCAATCATTTCTGTTTAGGCTAATGCTGACACCTGGTGGATACTTAATAATAATGGTGAGTAGATGCATTTGAACATGAAGGTAATGTAGGAACTCAGTCAGGTCTGAGCCATCGGTGAACTTATTATTATTTATTTATTGCACAGGCTCAGATTAAACCCACATGCAGTTCATTTAGAAATTAGTGTTCAGTTATGTTTGAATCAGTGGACTTTGAGGAGTTTTTATTACAAAAAAAGTCCAAATACTTTTACTGAACAGTGTGTGGCTTGCCTCTACTCCCAGAGCTGAACACAGAAGCATATGAGTACATTCTGTTGTTACACTGACATGTTTAGAGGTTCACAGCAGTCTGTGTTTAATTGTATGTGTGTTTCTAAAAGGGACACGAATCAATTATCTGCTGTTCGTCACCACTTTCAAAGATATTTGTTTGAAAGGCCCAGTGTGTGCCTTTCAAACAAAGATGAACCTTAGCAGAGAAAGACGCACAAAGTGTTTGCAGATAATCTACAAAGTACAAAGTGAAAGCAGGTTGACTACATACCACAGCGGCGATGAAAAGTTTAAGATTCTACTAGAAATAGAGGCTCAAGATATGAACTTGCTGATGGACTGTGTGCTTCATACCCATCTGATTTAGATCAGAAGTTAGCTGATGAAATGACCCAAATTGTCCAATGCTACAAATTTTGTTGAAACATAACCTGCAACCATCTTTTCCAAATGTGTTTGTAGCCTTGGTATATGTTTTGACTCTGCCTGTAATAAACTGCGAAGGAGAAGATTGATTTCACCCATGACAAGATTTAGAAAGAAACTGAGAATTGTGGCCATCAGAGTGTGAGCTTGTTAGGAACTTTATCTATTTATTTATTTATTTTTGCCTGTCCCGTTTGGCTCTTTTGCCATCAGAATTACTGTCTAAAGGCAAAGAAAGATGCTCAACAGATTTACTTTACCAAATGGACCATCCCAGCCTTGCTGTAATGGTCTATTTGATTCACCTTTTATTGTTTATTTTATTTTATTTTATTATAACCTGCTAAATACGGGACAGATTTGGCTGGGGAAAAAGAAAGAGGGAAAGAAAAACAGCGGGGAAGAGGGACGGGGATAAAGGGCAAAAAACAAAAACCAACAAAATAAGCAAACAAAAAATACATTTATCAATCACCTGTTGAGAAAGAAAAAAGAGAAAACAAGCAGAAGAAAAAAAAGAGCAACATAACAAACAACATCACGATGATCTATAGGAATATAACAGTAAATACTAAATATTAAACATTATTGTGTGTAAGATCGACAGCGCACAGTGTGCTTTGAGGTAGGAGCCAAAAAGGGTGTCGTTTGTGTGTGTGAGCAACTGTGTGTACACCTGTGAGCATGGACGCGCTTGTATTTAAAAGGTTCCTTCATGTAATGATCTGCTAGAGGGTGTGGGGGGGCCACAGCCCTGTCCTCCAGGGCATGAAGCAGGTATGGAGGAGATCAAAACTCCAGACATCCAGAGGCCCCCAGAACACAAGAGACCAAGGAAGACCAACAGA
>NW_024584563.1:0-2181 GCF_018398535.1 Haplochromis burtoni
CCACGCGAGGAGCCTGAAGAAAGTGCAGCATGATTTCAACCTCTATGTTCCCTCCGTACATATTCCAGTGTCACGTGTAATAAACAACTCTGATCCATGAGAATTAGTTTCTGGTGTGCAAGTATAAGCAGGTATATGTGCAGATTTTAGTACATGATCACAACGTCACCACGTGAGATTAACAAACAGGTCAAAGAGAAAAAAAACACAGATGGTCACTGTCCGTTTGAAGAGCACAGACCCGGCGGTGGAGGACCGGACCACACCGATGTCTCGCTTCTTTTTGTGGAAGACATGAAACTAAATGATCAGAAGAATATTTCTGTTTAACTAAAATCATCATCATTATTATTACACACGCTTGTATTCAGCAGTACAGATTTGTATGGTAAAATCTGGTTCTTATGCAGCTTTTCTAACATACTCCAGCACTTTATACAGCAGGTCTCTTTCACCCGTACATTCATACGAGCATCTTTTCTACATCTTTCACACTCAAACACATCTGCAGCGACTGGTGCTTCCAGTGTCTCGCCCAGTATACTTTGACATCCAGCAATGAAGCCACCAAGCTGACCTGCTCCACCTCCATGTTCGAGTTCTCAGCATATGAGAGGTTATATGTCCACTTCATCCACTACTAATGCTTCTCTGGACAACCCACATCTAAATAACACGATGTACATGGATGGTGTCTAAACCAAACCCTACAGGGTCCAAGTCTCACGGCTGAGGAGGTGTGATCAAGCAACGCCACAAAGCTTAACTTTGCTCGATCAAGAGGCTTCTCTGGTAAAGTTAACATTTAACTCGATCGTACAGCCTCAGGCTGTTCATGTTGGACTCACTGAACGTCGCTGGTTTCAGCCTGTATTTAAAAAATGGACACACTGAGCGTATGGCTGACGATAACACACGTGGTCCTATCAGCTCGTAGGAACTGAAATTGTGATGTTAGCTCAACACTTTTCAAACTATGGCTTTGACTCTGAAGGCTGCTCAGCACATGAAGGGTCTCGGACACAGAGCCCACTGCTGCAGTCACTGTGCTCACGCTAACAAAGCAAACCTTTAAAGTGGAACAGTGCTCTGCAGACTTTGCTCTCATCATAAAGATATAAAGTCTGCAGTGAGCAGCAGAGCGTAAGGGGAAAACCACACAAACAGCAGAAACAGTCACACAAACACATTTCACCTGTCAAAAACTGCGGTGTCAGAAGGACACGGTTATTTGCTTTGAAGTGTTGTGTCCTCACAGAAAGTTAAGCATGGCTTCTTAATGACGGGGCGAGTATGAGCGGCCCCTGAAAGTGCTTCACTGTAAGACTGAGAAGAGCTCTCAGCTATTTCTGTCGTCGCGTGCAACGCACACTTCCTGCTGCAAGGGTCACTTGCAAAACAGACAGGAAATGAGATTCGTGTGCGAATGTTTGTGCAAGTAAGAGGAAGAAAAGGTATGTTATCAAAGGAATCATTGGACATGAAACAATGGGCTCGGCACAGGCCGCAGCAACACACCGTTTTAGCTCGAAATAACAAACGGAGGTGGAAGAACAAAAAGGACCTAACAGCAGACGGCTCATCAGCAAATGTTCTTAATGGTCCCACTAACGTCTAACATGTTAACCAGTCGTAAAGTGGAACATTAGTTCTCCTGGGCAGCAACCATAATTGCAGAGCCCTGAGAGGTAGTTGTTGTCCCAGCGCTCAGACGTCCTGTTAGGAGGTGCTGGAGCAGCTCTGGGGAAAGAACTGGCAAAGATATGCACTCAACCACACATGTGAGCTCAACATATAATCCTTATAATCCAAAGGGGGCGGGAACATACGGCGGGTCTAATGATGGCGGTGACTTCTCCGTGATCAGTGACATTTCAGGTGCTTCTTGGGGTGCTCCTTTTCCAGCTGTTCTCTCTGGGATCCATAGATACAGTTGGCCCGCCAGGAGAACCATACGATGATGGAGACAATGGTGGTCTGGAGGAGGAGCATCACTCCGTAGGTGGACGCAGCGGTGGGTCCAGGGAGGTGGGAGAGGGAGGTGGGGGGCAGCAGCAACGCTGGGCTCAGCAAGATGGCCTTAATCTCAGCCTTGATCATGTGAAGTTCATCCAGGATGGACAAAAACGTGCAACAGTGGAACCACTGGTGGCTGTGCCCCCAGATGTCAAAGCGTCCTGG
>NW_024584563.1:3584-4457 GCF_018398535.1 Haplochromis burtoni
ATGTAGGCCGTGTTGTTCATCAGCACCGTCCTGTTTGCTGCAGCGAGTCTCCACGGCCCGGCTTCTATTCATTCAGCTGCCGGTGTGTTGCAGTGCGCTGCGGGCACGAAGAAATCCTTCAGGACTGACACGAGCCGGCGTTCAGTCCTTCGACGCAAGGTCACGTTTAAAAATAGCATTTTAGAGCCGAGAGCGCGCCTTCATATGTTCCACGCGTAAAGGGTCGATGAGGCAGGAGAGCGCGATGCCCGAGGAGGGCGACGGCAGCCGGCGTTTCTGCGAAACACCGAGCGGAACGGCGCTTTGACAGGCACCTGCGTCAAGTTACGCGCAGTCACAGCGAGTTTCCGGTCAGCGCTTTCAAACGGAAACACCGAGGCTGTGACGTAACACTTCTAAGAGGTCATTGTGTCCACCATTTGAACCGCCGCCGCACTGCCAAAGCGCAGTCTCTAACTCCAACACAAGGCAGCACCAAATACAGGACGTGTGAGGTGAACCTGTTATTTGAGCCGAGGTTCATTATTATTCATTATAAGGAAAAACTGAGCAGCTGCACTGGGTGCAGAGGGCAGCAGAGCTGGCAGCGCTATCAGTGCGGCAGGACGCGCGTCTCTGAATTCATCATTTACGTTTAACTACGACCACAAACTGCTCTGGAAAGATGCGCCCGCGTCCTTGTTACTGCTGAACCTGATCCTGAGGCAGGCTTCGTGTTTGACCCCTGATCGGGAGTGTTGTGATGTAGCAGTGCGGTGTGTTGAGCAGGGGTCCGAGCAGGCAGAGAGATCACTCTAATGCGGCCTGTTATTGGTCTTTATAATGGGAAGCAACATGACGTCACTGCTGTTGTGATTTGGCGTTACAAACAAA
>NW_024584563.1:4486-7362 GCF_018398535.1 Haplochromis burtoni
ATTAAATAAAACGGAATCGAAGTGAAATCTTCCAAGAGCCTTATTTTGAAGGCGGGTTCACTCAGTTTCCGGTACAGTTACGACTCGTGCAGCTCGCCGGAGCGCTGAACTGATACAGAAGTCTTGAGTGTGCGTGTGTCCGTGTCGTGTGGTTGAGGTTTGCTGTAGTCACACTGGGGACAGATGAGGACCCGGTCAGCTGTGAGGCCGTGCCGTGCCGTGCCGTGCTCACAGCCTGTCCTTGTTTAGCAGTGCTGTGGGATCTCCTCCCCGGCCGCGCTCTGTTGAAGGCTGTGCTGGGCACACGGTGCAGAAACACTATGTTTGTATAAACTACAGCCCCGTGTCACTGCAGCGCATGTGCAGCATTCTGCACTGTTAGGGGCACCATGCTACACCACTGCATGTCTGACAAGACAGGAAAAACAAAGGGAATAATCTGTGCAGTGCAGAGGACGAAGTCTGCTTCCTGTCCACTACCAACATAACAGCTCAGTTTTTAATAACCTAACCAGCTGTCTAATTCAGCTATTAATCAGAAAGGCAGCAACATCCTGTGTGAGAAAAACTTCATTCCTGCAACCAGTTTGATGAATTCCTGTACACTGAATTATTTATTTAAATAATCTTTATTCATCTCGTGTCCTCCTCATTTAGACACGTGCAAAGATCAATGCAGAGGTAGAGACTAACAAAAGTTACACCAAATACAAACAAAAACATGTACTTGAGAACAGAAAGCTACTGTAGAGAAGTCGCTCTCAGAGTGAAGTATTGTGTTCCACTAAAACAGGAAACTTTTACAATTTAAAGATATTTGGTTTATATTTCACATTTGGTGACTCTCTGACCTCAGACCTCAGCACAGCCATCTGAATACAGGACAAGTGGTCTCAATGTCGAAAATCCTCCTGTTGTAATGAGTGAAGGGTTCAAATATGACCTTTACAGTTTGTTCAGGGAATAAACAATCATGTCGTGTAGACGAAGCCCAAACGTGGCACTGATAGCAAGAAGAACATCGTGGAAATAAAGGATATAAAGATGACGCAGTCAGCAACCAGCCCAGTTCCCCTTTTTAAGAGTATTTATGTCTATATTTTTAAACACATCAGCATTAGATCCAAAAGAAATCTAGAACATGTACAAGACGGAAAGTTTATATGAAAAGATAGAGTCAGCAAAGGTGAATGTCAGGTTTGATGCATGTGTTGTGAGTGCTTCTGTTTGCTAGGTAACCCACACACATGACTGCGTGCACGACCTCGATAAGGGCAACAAGCAGCCTTGAGACGAACAGATTCTACCGACAACAATCTGGGAGAGCTGCACTCCCATCATGTAACCACACATTGTATAACCATGCTCGCACAATCACACTTTGTACCCAGTTATAGGAATTTCTCATAGGTGATACAGCATCAAGCTTTATGAATGTTCATGTGTGTAACCAATACAAACAGCCTGCAGGGGGAAAGCAAGCTGAAGTGGGCTGGAGATCAACTGCTTCCCCTCACGAGTGAAAACCTGAGCTCTGTGTGACCTCGTTCCTGAGTGAGCTTCTGTTCATCAGTCTCAGGGGAAACTCTGACAGCAACACAAATCGATCATACAGGAATAATTGGATTCTGAATGCCTTCAAAATGACTAAAAGCCACAACTTATACAACTTTGTGCACAGAGCACAGATATCTGCACTTATTCCAAACGCTGCTCAGAACTACTCTCTTCGTTCCTGAGTGAGCTTCTGTTCATCAGTCTCAGGGGAAACTCTGACAGCAACACAAATCGATCATACAGGAATAATTGGATTCTGAATGCCTTCAAAATGACTAAAAGCCACAACTTATACAACTTTGTGCACAGAGCACAGATATCTGCACTTGTTCCAAACGCTGCTCAGAACTACAGCATGCTCAGTGGGGCTGCACATCTGTCCAGAGGTTCTGTCAGCGCATATGTGAAGACGTATCCACAGGGCTTAGTCGCAGTGTCCCAACCTTAGCCGAGCCTGTGCAGCTGACGTAAGTGAACTAGATATGGAAGCTAACACATCACATATGCTCCTGACTTGCTATCATATGTGGTCTGTGGGCATCATTAATGCTAGCGTGCGCTGTCAGGTCACCTGCACTGTCTGTTTCACACAGACGTGAGACGTTCTAACAACACTTTGATCTTTGAAACGTGGAAACAAACAACATGTCTGTAACTGCTAGCATGTAGTGACACAAATGTCACGGCTCCTTCAGTATAAGCATGCAGGACCACATGCTGGGAGACTGAGGGAACGTGTCATACTGAGAGCTGCAGAAACACACCGAGGGTGTCAGCTGAAGCACAGGAAGGAACCGAGAGAGCAAAACACAGAACAGAGAAACGAGAAGTCATGTGAAACAAAGGTCTCACTGCAAAGCATCGACCATGAAGAGTCGGGTTTCTGACCAAACAGAGCTCGCAGTAGGAGGCCGGCGTGTGTGAGTGCAGGGTGAGCCAATCAGATGGTTCGATTTTCTAAAGAAACACAGGCTGTGCTTCACACAGCGAAGAAAAGTTCAAGGTTTGTTGATTCAATTAACGTTTGGTGTCGTTCTTTTCTCTGGGAAACTACCAGACGTGTGAGTTTGACAGTGGTGCCTCCTGCTGAAAATACCGACTGTAACACATGCAGACACAACTTCACTCCCTCTTCCTGTGTCTGATGCAAAGAGACTGAGATCAGTATGCAGAACAACATTGATCTGAGAGTGTTCTGATCTCCACAATCACAAACATCATGATTGGAGTCATTCGGAGTCCTGCCTGCTGCAGCTCTGACGCTGGTGACCGAGCAGACAAAGTCGATTTAGTGTTGTTAAAAAATGCACGTCATTAAA
>NW_024584563.1:8771-9900 GCF_018398535.1 Haplochromis burtoni
GAGTCAGTCTTTTAATAAGGAAAATAAATGAACGGATTCAGCTCATCTTCCCACGTTTACATACTTATGAACAAAACGCATGAATGTTTAGTGGCCAGCCATCAGACAGCGTTCGTCTGGTTTCCTTGGATACCACGTGTTTACTGTTTATCTTAAAACTGTATGTTTTCTGTTGTACTGTGAAAACATGTGTTTCTATTTTTATTGACACAGTTTTTAAAGGCTGACGTGTTTCATCCGTCTGTCTGCACATGTTGGCCCGTAGAGGAATATTTCAAACCATAGCTGTTTCTAAAAGCTGAAGTTAGCGAGGTGCCCACAGCAGCTGATCCTCTGCAGGTGTCACGCACACACACAGGCACACACAGCGTGCTAATGATTTCACAGGCTTGTGTTACGGCTAAACTGACCTCCTGTAGTTCTGTGCTCGTCAGTTCAAAGTGTCCGAGCAGCCGACCGTGGCCATGAAAACAAAAGGTTTATTCTAACACAGGACGTCTTGGCCTTGTGTTCTTGCACTGATGACTCAGATGGGGGCGCTGTACACAACAGACAGCGTGACTAGATTTTGCATGTAGTGTTTCTATAAACATCATGTGGTAACGGTGGTAACAGAAGGACACAGGTCATTATGCTGTGTGGAGCACATGTTTGTATGTAGCTCATACTGATAATGTGACGTTTACACACTGTGTGTAAATTCAGGAGAAAGCTCTCGCTGTGAAAGCAACCTGCACGCTCACCTGTAGTCTGTGTGCTGGGTCAGACTGCCTCCATCGAAGTAGCTGGGTGCTGCCTCGTTGTTCATCATGCTAAGGATCCTGCGGTTAGAAGGATCAGAAACACATGAGGCAGCAGTAACAGCCAGCACAGACGCTTCATCAGAGAGAAAAAGCTCACTTGATGTTGGGGAACTTTCTCCAGATCTCCTCCACAAACACAGGCAGGTTGTTGATCTTGTTCTTGTTGATGCACACTGTGGTGACGCTTGGCATGTAGGGGAACTTGACATGAGACGTGTAGTTGTTGCAGTCCAGGATCAGAGTGCTGAGCTTCTCCAGGCGGCCCAGCAGAGCCGGGTTCCAATAAGGACTGAGTGAAGGACACTAGGCCTGTACGTCAGTGAAGA
>NW_024584563.1:11299-12998 GCF_018398535.1 Haplochromis burtoni
GTCGGAGCAGCAGAGATGATGTTGAAAAGAGAAAAACGACAGCAGCAGCAGCTCGTGACAAACAAAGCCTGTTTTTATTGGTGCAATAACATTAACTCTGTTAATATGTGTTTAATAAAGTCGATAATGCAGCAGCAGCTGGCTGTCACTTATAATTGCACACAAATACAATATCAGCACATTTACATGAGTCAGTCTTTTAATAAGGAAAATAAATGAACGGATTCAGCTCATCTTCCCACGTTTACATACTTATGAACAAAACGCATGAATGTTTAGTAACTGTGGTTCAAACAGAGGCTGAGGAGCTGATTAAGGCCCCAAGGACGTCTTCACTGCAACACTTGCAACACTTGCACTGTGAATATGAGTCCAACATGAACTGTGTTTGGACACCAAGCTCTCTTTTCACGTGTTAATTGTAAACAGGTTGTGAATTTCTGTCACGCACAGTGGCAGCTCACTGCTGCCGGACCGCGCTGGACTGGACGGTGCTGAACTCAGATTTTAACCGAGCAGACAAAGCGATGACCTCTGCTCGTCTTACACTCCCTGATTTGCCACTTTGCCCTCCTCCAAACCAGAACACACTTTCTGCTTTCTTTCTTTTTTGGCTGAAGAGGCATTTTTCTCCAGTTGGTGTAGCCGACCGGCTCGCCTCCGGCCCACTCCCAGCGTCCTCGGCCCTCCCTGTCGTTCAGACCTGGCGCAACAGAGAAGATGAGCTCGTTACATTCTGCATAAAAAATGCACGGACAGAACCGTGTGGGGCTCTGGCCCTGGGCTAGACGGCTCCCTGCAAACACAACATACAGATGTGCAGCGTCGGATTTAGCTCGGTGGGTGAGCAGCTGCACACGGTGGATCGCTCAGCCCACTGAACTAAACCAGCACCCCGTCTCTGGACGACTAGAACAGGAGTACCGGGATTGAATCCATGTAAGGATGGAGAGAACAGGCAGGGAGCAAAATCAAAACCTTCTGCCTCAATAAAACGAATCAATACTTTGGAGACCAGATGTTAGAAAATAATGTTCTAGCAACGCTGTTGTTATTGAATTCACTACTTATTTACATATTATGATTATATTTTTAAACACATTAGAATTCTTTGCACTGGATGCAAAAATGTTTCGTTAAACTTAACGAATGTTCCAGTCAGATGAGGTGGAGGTTGTAGTTACTTTGTGTCCAGCGCACTTTAAACTTTACATATTAAACTAAACTGAAAGTCCATTTTTACACAGTGAGTGATTTTTTATTTAGAATGCATTACAAGCGAATGAGGAGCCGACACCAATGACACCGTTGCATTTACTCACACATGTAAAAACAGGACACGTACCGATCCAGAAAGGCTTCCTTCCACCAAAGTCCCACAGCCAGTCCATGTCAGCTTGAGACGCAACACTGGCCAGTGTTCCTCTAAACCTGCCGTTAGGAGGAAAAAGAAGCACTCATGCTCATCGTGTTTGTAATGCATAACGTGTTTGTGGGAACACACAACTGTACCTTTCCCTGCAGGCCCTGTTTGCTTCACTCCATGGCAGCTTGCGTTCAGTACTGAGGGTGTAGCAATAACCACCATGAAAGGTGGAGCCCTGAGGACACATCTGAGCACTCACCATCTGTTCAACAGGAAAGATGATTTTAGATCTGCAGCTTTTCAGTTGTGTTGGTGTTGTGAAGCTGTAGTACC
>NW_024584563.1:13904-15003 GCF_018398535.1 Haplochromis burtoni
GTCCACGTCCCTCTCCTTCTGTGCACAGCTTTCAATAATGACCACAAAAGTGGTTTAGCACTGTGTGGATAAAACAGCTAACCAGTGTTTGTTTGCCTTAACTAGTGCACATGTTTCCAACACAATTATGGCACCACCACAGTATCTCTCACAGGTAAAGCCAGCCCTTATAACCTACCTGAAATATGAAGAAAACAGGCTCTCTGTGTAACTGCCCGTCCAGCAGGAACCCTCGATTAGTGCTGTCTGAGCCAGTGAAGGAGAATCGGTCTATCTGTGACGGCCCCCCGTCATGTTGATATGCCACCTCCAGCTCCTCTATGTCTCTCTGGGTGAAATTAGAGCCTGTGCTCAGTGGTTCACCAGCTAAAACTAGTCTGCCGTACTGTGGAGGCTGTGAAAGGACAAAGGTCAGCTGCAGAAAGATTCAACTGCAGCGATTTCATATATAATACATTCAAACAGCAGAGCTTACAGTGTGTACTTACTGACTTTGCATTGCCTCTGACTCTGAGTTTCTTTTTGGGGACTCCTGGCCTGGAGATGCTGTCTCCACGGGTCCAGATGATCGAGTCTGTCCCAAGAGGAAGTTTCTCGAGGTGTATGGATCCATGCTGAGGGTACGTGTTGGCCTGAATCTCCTGTCCTCCAAGAACAGGAGCCTCCTGATTCTGGTCTAGCCTGCACTGCCCTGTGGTTTTAGTTCGGGGGTAAGATAAGTCTATCCTCAAATGCCATCATGTGTGGCAAAATAATCATTTTTACCTCCTGCTGAGTCTCTGATGGTGAGCGTAGCTTTGTTGGTGCTGCCAATGACGGTGCTTTCAGGAGAGACCAGCAGCACTTCAAAAGTCTCGTCAGCCTCCTCGAGGTGATCTTGGATAATCTCAGTTTGCCACCTTCGCGTTGACACTCCTACACACAGTGTTTGTGTGTGTGTGTGTGCACAGTCCATCACAGTGTTTACACAGAGACATTTAATCATTCATTCACAGTAGAAAACTTAACCAGGGACTGAGTGTAGAAGCTGCACTTCCTAAGCTTCCTAAACTGTTTTAGGTGAACACTGCAACACTTGCAACACTTGCACTGTGAATAT
>NW_024584564.1:0-1825 GCF_018398535.1 Haplochromis burtoni
TTACCGCAGATGCTTCAAATTATATCGCGACATGAATTTTAAGCCATATCGCCCAGCCCTACTTACTAATTAATTGTACTAGTTGCTCAGTTGCTTTTCCGTTTAGAGGTATAATGGTGATTTAATGAGCAATTTTTTCCTGACATTTAGGTTTTTTGTTAACAAGGACATCTCTTGTACTGATTTTTGTTTCTTTTCTCTTTAGACTGAGTGGCTGTTTCCTCTCTAAGAGAAGCTGTGAAGCTTTGTCCTCAATTCTGAGCTCCCAGTCCTGTAGTCTGACAGAGTTAGACCTGAGTAACAACAATCTGCAGGATTCGGGAGTGAAGCTTCTTAATGCTGCTCTGCAGAGTCCACATTGTACACTAGAAAGTCTGAGGTCAGATTAGTGAATATTTTATTTATTTATGTTGAATTATTTTAGCTGAAAAGTAAAGATCTTTTTTTTTGTAGCTTAGCATTTTTAATATTCCTTAGTAACAGTAACCTGCCACATTTCTGTTTAAAATAAGGCAAAATTTTCAACCATTTCTGAAATATAAAATGTTGCCAGTAGTAACTGCTGATTGCATCATCAATTGTTATAAAGTCAGTGTTTTTTTTTGTCAGACTGAATTGCTGTAACCTCTCAGGGAAAAGCTGTGAAGCTCTTTCCTTAGTTCTAAGCTGCCCGTCCTCCTGTCTAAGAGAGCTGGACCTGAGTGACAATGACCTTCAGGATTCAGGAGCCAAATATATTTCTGCAGAACTGCAGAGTCTGCATTGTACTCTGAAAACTCTGAGGTCAGTGTTTAGTCCTTTTCACTCCATATAATTTGTAATTTGTATCATATTCTTACTTAAAAAGCTAAGTCTTATACAATTTTAGACTCTGAATTGCTGTTTATAAATATTTTTGTAAAAGTTTGTAAAAATTAGTCTTGGAGGTTTTTTTTTTCCAGATTATGTCCTTTAATGAGCATACTAAAGATTAATATAGTACTAACTTCCTGTGATTAGTTTTATTACAATTTAAAACATCTTAGCCTATAATAGCCTTGGAAAAACCTGAATCACACACTTACTATTTTTAATAATAATAATGATTACTTTATTTATGCCCGTGGGGAAATTCCTCCGATCATGGAGCCGCCACTCTACCTACTGAGCTATCCCTACCCCTGACTGATATATTACATTATTTGCAGGTTGTCCTAAAAGTTCCATGAAAAGCTTTAAGCTGATCCAAATTGCTGCAATGAGAGTACTAAAAGGGGCTAAATGGAGAGAACATATTTCTCCCATATTAGCTTGTCTCCATATATCCATATGTCTTCATATCTGATACTCCTACATTACCCTATTGCGGCACTTCACTGTCAGACAGCTGGTTGACCTCTGGTTCCTTGAGTTTCTGAAAGTAAAATGGGAGGTGCTCCCTTCAGCTATCAACCTCCTCCCTGGTGGAACCAGCTCACAGTTTTGAATGAAAAGATAGACATTCTCTCTACTTATAAGATTAGACGGAAGACATTGGTTTATGATAAAGCAAGTGAGGGAAAAGTCAACCCTCCCTAACCCTGGAGGTCTTTTCCTGGGAAAAATGAGTTCCTCCTTCCAGCTGTAGCCAAGTACTGCTCAATAGGATGAGTGTGATTGTTCATATATGTTCTGTGATATTGTAGGGTTTCCTGCTGTACAACTTGAGACAACTGTTGTTGCTTTATAATGCTTAATCAGTTGGAATGAATAAGGGTCATTTTATCTGGAAAAAATGAAACCCGAGACTAGGGATGGGTACCGGTGTCGTTCTGACATAAACGGTAGTAACCAGACCGAAAAGCAG
>NW_024584564.1:2585-5423 GCF_018398535.1 Haplochromis burtoni
TGTTATCTTTTTTACAAAAAACAGCTGAACATGAGAGGTTTTTGGACCAATTTTGTGTTCTCCATTCTTTAAGCACCGGTTTGAGCACCGTTTGAGCACCGGCACCGTTTCAAAAGTACCGATTTGGCACCGGTATCGGATAAAACCTAAACGATACCCATCCCTACCTGAGATCAACCTTCACTGAAGTGTTCATTGATTGATGTTTGTTTTGTGTGTCTGCAGTCTGTCAGGCTGTCTGATCACAGAGGAAGGCTGTACTTCTCTGGCCTCAGCTCTGAGCTCCAACCCCTCCCACCTGAGAGAGCTGGACCTCAGCTACAATTATCCAGGAGACTCAATAGTGAAACTGCTGGCAGCTGGTCTGAAGGATCCACAGTGGAAACTGGACACTCTCAGGTATGGAGAGAATGTCTGATAGAGGAAGAAGAGCTGGAAACATTTCCCATGTCCTTCTCTTATTTCCTGTTTGTTTCGTGCAGATGTGAAATGAACAATCATTTATAATACATTTTATAAATGTAATATATAATACATATATAATAAGTTTTTCCTTTGCACACAACAAAAACACTCTTGTAACTGATCAAGTAGGGATAGTAATGTTGGAGGCCTCCAGCGAGAGCTTCTCCATTAACAAGCTGTATATATCTTAGTATATTTAACAGTGCAGTACTATGGTTCTTTCCAGTTACCCCAATTCAGGTTAGACTAATTTCTGTATAGATAGGCGGAGGACATATTTATCCTAGCTCAGTACAAACACTGGAAACAGGATAAATTGTTACACTTAAAAGAGATAAAAACCACTGAACAAAAAAATTCGGTATAAACTGACAACTACAGGGAGATGTCAACTAAAACTAATTCCACAAATAAAGGAATTTAGAGAAGACCCAGGTGGAAGATACAGAGGCAGGACGAGCTGATTGTGATGTGGCTTATTGAACTGTTACTGGATGGCATTACTACGGTTATTCTAAGAGTAATTTTGAGTGAGGATTTGGATTAAGGATTACAGACTTCAGACTTGTGAAGGGACGGTAGTAGAGGTACTGAGCAACAGCCTGTATAGTTCCTCTTGCCTGTTTCTGGAAGCTTCTGACAAAGAAACCAGCCAGTGCTTGTGACCAGTTGGAACTGGATGTGAGGGTGCAGAAAGTGTTGCTGCCTTCTGGAAAGTGTGTCTAATGACCTGATGAAGAAAGTGAAGAAAACATCAAAGACTGAGCAGAAGAAACTGGCAGAGGAAGTTTTTCACAAGTTATCTGTGTACAGGAAACATGATTTAAGCCAAGGTTAGATTTAGTTGTACATGGGTACAGTGAGATATGATAGGCTTGATGTTGCTGTTGAAGTATCTGGCAATAGGAATATGGTTAGGTAGGGAAGCTCTCACTGTAATAAACCTTTAGAATCCTCGCAAAAAAAACTACAAGTTCACTGTTTTAAAAACATCAAAATGCCTCAAGAGTAAGAAGATAATGCTGTGTGGACACTTAAGTGCTCACATTGTACTCTGGGGAGGACAAAGAACAGATGGAAATGGTGAGGTGATTGGGCAGCTTATAGATAAGAAGGAATTAGTCAGTCTGAATGAACAGGGACTCTGGTCACTGTCAGCTTAGGGAAAGAGTCTTTATTGGATTTAAAATCAGGATCAAGAAACACAGCAGGTTTAATATTTAGTATTTACTGTTATATTCCCATAGATCATCGTGATGTTGTTTATTGTGTTGCTCTTTTTTTTCTGCTTGTTTTCTCTTTTTTCTTTCTCAACAGGTGATCCAGGTGATTGATATATGCATTTTTTGTCTGCTTATTTTGTTGGTTTTTGTTTTTTACCCTTTATCCCCGTCCCTCTTCCCCACTGTTTTTCTTTCCCTCTTTCTTTCTCCCCTTTCTTTTCCCCAGTAATTCTGATGGCAAAAGAGCCAAACGGGACGGGCCAAAAAGACAGAGCACAGCAGGAATTTAGAGCTGGGAAGTTTACCAGGAAGCAATAGTGGCAATTGATCACAATCCCATTACTTGTAAAATAGGACTTACAGCTGATTAAGAAAGAGTGAGGGGAAAAGAAAGGTGGAAGTTTGATGAGGCTTAGCGGTGAATATTTAAGTCTAACATTAAGCATGGGTTAGATAATGTTAGGATGGAGGAGGACAGAGATGATATCCATGAAAGCTGACTAAGCACAGAATAAATGCAGTTCAGGAACCTGCTCCAATGAGTCAAAGTCAAAGTCAACTTTATTTGTCAATTCTGCCACATGTACAGGACATACAGAGAATAGAAATTTCCAGCTCCAACCTCTTCATCAAGTTTGCGGACGACACAACGGTGGTGGGTCTCATTAGCAACAGGGATGAGACCGACTACAGAAGTGAGGTGAGACGCCTGGCCACGTGGTGTGCTGACAACAATCTCTCTCTGAATGTGGAGAAGACGAAGGAGATTGTTGTGGACTTCAGGAGAATGCACACCCAACATGCTCCTCTGACCATTGACGGAGCGTCTGTGGAGAGAGTGAGCAGCACCAAGTTCTTGGGTGTGCACATCACAGAGGATCTCTCCTGGACGTACAACACCACAGCACTGGCCAAGAAATCACAGCAGCGTCTCTTCTTTCTCCGCAAACTAAGAAGAGCAGGAGCACCAGCCCCCATCATGCACACTTTCTACAGAGGCACCATCGAGAGCATCCTGTCGAGCTGCATCACTGTGTGGTTTGGAGCCTGCAATGCGTCCTGTCATAGAACCCTCCAACGCATAGTGAGAGCTGCAGAGAGGATCATTGGTGTCTCTCTCCCCTCCCTCCAGGACATTTACAGCACCCGT
>NW_024584564.1:5521-15000 GCF_018398535.1 Haplochromis burtoni
TTAGGAAGCTTAACTCCCTCCCGATTCTGCCCCCTCTCCCCTCTTCTCCTCCATGGTCTCACTGAACTCTGTCACACACACACACACACACACACACACACACACACACACACACACACACACACACACTCTCTGACTCACTCACTGGCCTGCACCAGTTACCAGTCACTTTGTGGAGCATTGGACTGCCATTACCTCATAAGACTTTGTTGTTATACTATCTCTTACCGTACATTACTAAATCTCCATTTGCACTATTTGCCTATTTGCACTACTCTGCCTGGTTTACACTCAATGTCATTTACCCATTATATTGTATATTGTATAGCTTTCTTGTTAATTTGTATTGTATTTATTTATTTAAATTTTTACTTTTTAATTATTTTATTTGCATTTTTTAATCACTCTCTTATATTTAAATGTTCATTTGCTATTTCATCTAGGGTTTGAGAGTAACTATGATGGAGTGCAGTCATGGGTCAGCAGAGTGAAGAGGAGGGGGCTCAGCACACATCCCTGTGGGGCCCCCGAGTAGCTAAAGAGTACAGAGGATGATGGTGCCATAGTGAGATCAAGAACGTAACACAGCAGTACTGGACAGAAACAGCTTTCAGGCAGCTTAAAAGAAGCACAATATAAAAAGCTCAGTAGTAGAGAGGAAACCGTTAGGAAAACTAAAAGTACATACTTGCAAGTACTTGCTACAGTACTTTAGGAAGAACTACACCAATTCAGAATGCATGGAGTACAGTTAAGAACATATATGGAGTCGGGAAACAACAACACTATCCAGTATTAGTAGATCAAAGAGCTACAGAAAGTAAGCAGCTACAGGAAAAAGCAGAAATCCTGGTTAAAGAATTTTATCAGTAATTGAAGTGATGAAGAGACATGTGAGGAAAAAAATAAAGGAATAAGATTGAAATGTTGAACCAGGAAAATCCTGGAGAAGAGGATTGTTCTAATAATCAGTTTTCAGTTTGTAAATTAAATGCATGAAAATGACTTCCCCTGAGAAGGATCAGGTGTGTTAGAGGATGGATTGAATGTTCTGCTGCTCTTTTACAATAAAATATGGCAGGAAGCTGGAAAGAAGCTCTAATAATTCCAATTGTGAAACCAAGGAAAGACCTCACTAAGGCTACGTTCACACTGCAGGTCTTAATGCTCAATTCCGATTTTTTGATCAAATCCGATTTTTTTGTCTGCTTGTTCACACTACAAATAAAATGCGACAGCAAACGCGCTCTAGTGTGAACGCTCAAAGCGGCCGCATGCGCAAAAGAAGACGTCACACAACGTGCTCTGTTTAGACCCAGAGCAAACAATATTGTTTGACTGATGGCCTTAATATAAAGACTTTGGACTTCACGTCTCCCAATTTTTGCTTTAAGTTATTTTGTTATTTACATAATAATGTAGATAACCTAATAATGATCCTTATTGCTGTTTTACAGAGGAGCGGTGCTTCAAAGGATAGCTGCAGATTTCTGTCAGAATCTGCAGATTATGCAGTACAAATAAAATGTTCACGTTTCTCCAACGTTGTCTTCCCAGCAGTTTCACCGGATGGCCAGAAAGCATTCGCGATGTCTTATCGGGCGCTTCTCCGGCGCTGATAATTGGCGTCCGTCTTGTGTCAGTGACGTAAAAGACGGATTTAATGCGACTTGACCATTCAAACAGCAGTCGCTTTCTGAAACATCGGATATGTATCGGATTCAGTACCACATACGAAAGTGACCCAGATCGTTCACACGGTCATACCATGATCGGATATGGGTCGCATAGGGTCAAAAAAATCGGATTTGATGCGCTTTCACCTGCAGTGTGAACGTAGCCTAAGACCACAGGTTATAGGCCTGTAGCTCTAATTTCTTATCTAGGGAAAGTCATGGAAAGAATGGCAGTGGACAGACTGATGTATGTGACTGAAAGAAGGCACCTGAAAGAAGTGTTTTCACCTTTTCAGGAGGGGGAGGAACACCATGGACCGAGCAGTCTGCTTAGAATCAGAGATAAGGAAAGCTCAGGGGAATAATGGATTAGTGGGGGCAGTTTTTGGATATAGGATGTAGACTACAGACCTTAAGAGTGGAGAAGTCTGTTTTTTAGAGGAGACATGTCAGATACACCTGTGTAGACTTGGACAGGTAAATGCATTAGGAGAT
Organism: Haplochromis burtoni; assembly: GCF_018398535.1. Taxonomy (NCBI): domain Eukaryota; kingdom Metazoa; phylum Chordata; class Actinopteri; order Cichliformes; family Cichlidae; genus Haplochromis; species Haplochromis burtoni. The sequence continues at coordinate 7,693 of NW_024584564.1, forward strand.
GAGGTGTTGCTTTTATTAGCCAGCTTAAATGATGGAAAATGAATGAGTTGTTCCTGGTTAATATTTTGTGTTTGCAAACAGTATCACATACCCAGGCCTAATCTGTACATACATCCAAAATATACTGATTTTATTGGAGGATAATCCACTAACATGTTTTAATGCACAAGTTCATGTGATTTCTGTGCCCGACTACTGCCGGACTCGGTCTGTGGCTTGCTGCTGATAATAAAAAGTTAAATTTAATGCAATTCAATTTTATTTATACAATGCTAAATCACAACAACAGTCACCTCAAGGTACTATATACTGTAAGGTAGACCGTAAAATGATCAGAATCAGGATACTTTATTAATCCCTAACGAAATTATGTGGCTCCAGTTGCTCCAAGACAACAATAGTAACAGACTGAGCTAATTAAATAAAAGAATTTATTACAAAACACTTACAAAATATAAGAAATGGCTCTAATATGTAAACATTTTGGACATTTGATAAATAAAGTGGAAACATAAAGTATAATCTTATGTAAAACATTAGCAGCTATATATAGGCGGTGTAAAATTTTGTTCTGGGTTTCTAGCAGGGGGTTGCAAGTGAAAGTAGACCTAAGTATATTAATGGCTTCTTTCCAATCCTCCTCTGTGTATTGATTATTAAGATCTTCCCATTTTTGAATAACACGACTGTACAGCTACTATGAGCATACAGTAATGAGTAAAAAGTAGAAATAAAATGAGAAATAAAATAAAATGATATAGCCATTCTTGTATTTTGCTTGTTTACATTATTGTATTTTGCACAACTCTGTTGCTTGTGAAGCTCGCACACAAGAATTTCACTCACATGTGCTGTACCAATGTACCTGCACATGTGATGTGACAATAAAAGTGATTTGATTTGATTTGATTTGATTTGAGTTTGGTCCTTTATCATTTCTTTTTGTTGCAGACAACTAAACTCCACAGTGGAGATGGTTGTTTTGTTTTTGTTTTTACCTGTCCTGTCTGGCACTGGAACTTGAAGGGACAACAGTATTAGCATTAGCGGTTAATGCTAATTCACATCAAAGTACCATTAGCTGCTAATGGCAGCTTACTTAGCATTAGCTAGTTATACTTTTCTAACACAAGGGAAAAGGGTATTAGCGTTAGCTATTCACATTGTTAAAAAGGAAGGGAAAACTATTAGCATCAGTGGATAATGTTAATTCATTTCAAATATGCATTAGCTGCTAACGGCGGCCTACTTAGCATTAGCTGCTGACATTGTTAATAAGCAAGGGAAAACGGTATTAGACGACTAATACTAATTCACCTCAAATTGGCATTAGCCGCTAACAGCAGCCTACTTAGCATTAGCTGCTAAGATTGTTAGAAAGCAAGGGGAAAAGGTGTCTGAAGGTTCTCAGTCATCCAGGTCATCGTAGTCTAAGGAGTTTGGAAAGAAAAGCGTCTGGACTTCTTTAGGTTGCTTGAAAGGGAAGGTATTATCATTAGCTGTTTTTTCACCTTAAATTAGCATTAGCTGCTAACGGCAGCCTACTTAGCATTAGCTGCTCACATTGTTATAAAGAGAGGAAAAAAGGGGGTATAAACATTAGCTGCTAATGCTTATTCACCTCAAATTAGCTTTAGCCACTAATGACAGACTACTTATCGTTAGCTACTCACATTCATATAAAGCAAGGAAAACTGTCTTGTCATTAGTTACTAATGCTAATTCACCTCAAATTAGCAATAGAAGCTAACAATGCTAATCAGAGCTGTTAACCCTGCTAATCAGATGATAATATTCACATGACTCAACTCCTTAACTGTTTTTGGTTGTGTCAGACGAGCTGTTCAGTTACCATGGTTGCGTGAGCTCTGCTTTATGTTGTCGGTGTGTACAGTACTGTATAGATGCACAGTAACAACAATGACACCAAAAGAAAAAAAAAAACAGCTGGCAGCAAAGGCAGGGAGGTGTCCTTTCCAGCTTAACAGAAGAGGAATATAAAGATAGTGAAGGTGACAGTGTGAATCAGTCATATTTCATTTAATACAGGGTGTACTGACAGATCCAGGATCAGTCCAGTCATCAGCAGTTTGATCCACATATGGATTGAAGTGTATTTGTGAAAATGTTGGACTGTTCCTTTATCAGTGTCTAACAGTATGTGTATGAGAGCCATGTAATGTCCATGTGTGCATGCTGAAAGAGACTGTGCTGGTCTGACCCCCCTCCTCCTTTCAGGGTGGAGCCTGCTGGAGTCCGATGGTTGAGACCAGGTCTGAGGAAGTGTAAGTGTGTTTTTATTGTGATTCATTCACATCTCTGATGTCAGGAGTCATCATCAAAGTGTCAATCAATAAACAGATGATGGATCAATAACTGCAGCTGGATTGTGTTTGTTCTCTCCATCAGATTCCTGTCAACTCACAATCGACACAAACACAGTTCACACAAAGCTCAGACTGTCTGACAACAACAGGAAGGTGACACGTGTGGAGGAGATTCAGTCATATCCTGATCATCCAGACAGATTTGATGTTTATCCTCAGTTTCTGTGTAGAAATGGTCTGACTGGTCGCTGTTACTGGGAAGTCGAGTGGAGAGGAAACATTTATATATCAGTGAGTTACAGACAAATCGGAAGAAAAGGAAACAGTGTAGACTGTTTGTTTGGACACAATGATCAGTCCTGGAGTTTGCACTGCGCTGGTGATGGTCCTCGTTGTGTCTGGCAAAATAAAAGATACACATCCATCTCCTCCTCCTCTGTCTCTAACAGAGTAGCAGTGTATGTGGACTGTCCTGCTGGCACTCTGTCCTTCTACAGAGTCTCCTCTGACACTCTGATCCACCTCCACACCTTCAACACCACATTCACTCAAACTCTTTATCCTGGATTTAGGTTCAATCCTGGTTCCTCAGTGACACTGTGTTGAGTTGGGTGTAAAGAGTGTCTCCTGTTAGAGAAACACTCTGACTGTTGAACAGGTAGTTCAGTCTGTACATGTCTGTCTCTTTCACTCAGAAACGCGTTTTCAGATTCATGGATTCAATCAATTGATGTTTTAAACTGTTCTTTTTTTTTTTTTTTTTTTTTTTTGCCTGTCCCGTTTGGCTCTTTTGCCATCAGAATTATTGTCTAAAGGCAAAGAAAGATGCCCAACGGATTTACTTTACCAAATTGACCATCCCAGCCTTCCCAGCCTTTTCCACTCAGCGCTTCACAGTGAATACCAGTATGTTGTGTTTCTCTGAAGCTCAGTTCTCAACCAGCTCCTCTGCATTTTCATCCCATTAAGAAAGAGAAATCAAACATTTGGATTCATTTTAATGAGCTCAGACTTGTTTCCATCATGGCTGAATAAGTGGACATCCAATAGTACTCAGTGTATCAAATATTAAAGATATTTAGTATCTCTCATGTTTCTGTTATTCTATAAAAACAGCTGCTTTAAAAACCGATCCAATCAAAGAAACATGAACTTCCATATTGATCAGATCAATACGTACAGCTCTGATGTCACTAACATCTCCTTGAACTCTTCATTGATGGTGATTTGTGGTCCTCTGCTGGTGAGAAGATGAACTGCATGATGTCAGTTTAATGAGCACTGATGAGATGAAGTGTTTTTAAGTCTGCTTTTTCTAATTGTTCAGGGTCCTGCTCCAGGAAACAGCTTCAACAAACACTGGCTTTCAAAATAAGACCTCAGTCTGAGTTTTTAAAAAAGCTCTTACCTTGGAAGGAATTGACATTTAATATTCATGTTATCAGCCCATCAATGGGTGTTATTAGCAGTTATCAGCTTCATAGCTGTGGCTGAGATTGGCCCTCCTGCACCTGCTAGCAGGCTCAGTTAGTCATTATCACCAATTGGTTAGCCGGATCGCTGTTGGAGGGACGATGATGAATCCAGATCCAGTACAGACAGAATCCACTTCACACTGAGATGGGCGCATGGCAGCTAATGTTACACCCCTAAAAACGGGGAAAGAATCACGAGAGTGATTTTGACTTGCGTCTCTCATGCAGTTCTTTATTGCAATCAAAATGAACATAAATGTTTCACATTCTGTATTGCTTAATGTCACATGGTGGAAGGAAAAGATAAATAATGAACCAAAATGATAAAGTGCTTACTATACATATACCTGAACATGTTTCCTGACAAAATGGTTGACAATAGAAACGTTTCTAGCTCCTGCCGTTAGCTTAATGGACATTATACAGTACCAAACAGAGGCTCAAAACCACCTTGTCTCTGTGCACAAAACGACTGTGATATAATGCTTCTAGAGCTTACAAAACAATGAAGTGTTACCTATTAAATATCTTAACAATGTACAGATTGCCTATATATGAACTTTGAAACACTTTTACCTGAAAACAGTTGTGTCTGAGATTGTATGTGCAGTTTTTGTGTCTGAGCAGAGAGTGAGCTGGATGGTGTGAGTCCCTGATAATTCTCTCTGCTCTTTTTTGGCCGTGTTGTGTGCACAGAAGGTCCATGGAGGCAAGTTTTGTTCCCATAATCCTCTCTGCAGACTTTATGACTCTCTGCAGAGCCTTCCTCTCTGTCTGTGTAGTGTTTCCATACCAGACAGTGATGCCTGCGGTGAGGATGCTCTCTATCAGTCCTCTGTAGGCCTGGGTGAGAGGGCGGTGGTTTCTGGCTTTCCTGAGCAGCCGAATGAAATAAAGCCTTTGCTGGGCTTTTTTCACTGTTGTTGTGGTGTTGAGAGTCCAGCGCAGGTCTGATGAAACCTGCAGTCCCAGGAATCTGTGGCTGTTTGCAGTCTCCACATCTGTCCCTTTCACGATAAGAGGTTGCAGGGGAGGGAGTTCCTCCTAGAGTCCAGTATTAATTCCTTGGTCTTGCCATGTTGAGGATGAGGTCGCTTTTCACACCATAGACAAGAACATTGTCTACCCCCCCTTGATGAGCCCCAGGATGGTGGTGTCCTCAGTTTATTGGAGTTTTCCTGGGTGGAGACACAGTCATGGGTGTACAGGGTGAAGAGTTTGGGGCTGAGGCAGCAGCCCTGTGGAGATCCAGTGCTGACGGTGAGCTCAGCAGACACGTGTCCTCCCATTCTCACCACCTGTTGTCTGTCTGTCAAAAAGTCTGGAATCCAGTTATGGGTGGGTGTTGGGATGGTGAGGTATATCAGCTTGCCTGGGCGGATGGTGTTGAAAGCAGAGCTGTAGTCCAGGAAGAGCATCCTGACATATGTTCGGCTGCTTTCCAGGTGTTGCAGAGTGTGGTGCAGGGCTAATGCTGTTGCACCATCCACTGATCAATTGGGGCTGAATGCAAACTGGAAGGGGTCTATAGTTTCAGGGACAATGTGATTTGAGTCCCTCAAAGGAAGAATTCTGTATCTGTAAATGGATCATGGACTTTCTGACCAACAGACCCCTATTTGTTAGGTCAGGGCATAACAGCTCTACCACCATCACACTCACACTGGCGCTCCACAGGGCTGTGTGCTGAGTTCGTTCCTCTATGAATGCAGACCTAGGTATTGATTCAACTCCATCATCAAGTCTGCAGATGACACCACGGTGACTGTCTCATCAGGGACAATGATGAGCCTGCTACAGGGAAGAGCTAAAGCACCTAGCTGTGTGGTGCTGACAGTAACCTGCTTCTGCAGCAGCAAACCAAACCAGCAAACCAAAGAGCTCATTGTGAACTTCAGGAGGGAGAAAACAAATACCCATGTCCCCATCTACATAAATGGCACAGCTGTTGAACGGGTCTCCAGGTCTTGGGGACCCACATCTCTGAGAATCTGACCTGGTCAACTAAGACCTCCAGCCTGACCATCAGCGCTTCTTTTTCTTCAGGACACTGAAGAAGAACCACCTGTCTACTGACATACTGGTTAACTTCTACCACTGTGTGATACAGAGCATCCTGACCAACTTTGCCGCAGTTTGGTATGGAAATTGCTATGTTGCTGACCACAAGGCACTGCAGCGGGTGGTGAAAAGACGTCACAGGGACTCCACTTCCTGCCATTGAGGATGTCCACAAGAAGAGATGTCTATGCCGAGCACACATAATTCTCAGAGACTCCTCTCATTCTGCCAATAAACCCTTCCAGCTCCTCCCCTCCAGTTATCTATTATAGTCTGCTCAGAGAGCTACGCTTACACTGCGTTAGATGTATTCATAGCACTCTGTAGATCTGTTTACCTCACACCTCTACATCTGTATATTTGTTCATAGTACATCTGTTTATCTGCCCATCTGTATAGCAGTATAGAACATCTGTATGCTATACAGATCATCTGTATATCTCTACATATGTATACACAGTACATCTGTACATTTGTCTGCAGTTCATCTGTATATTTGGTCTCTCTGTACATAAACTGTTTATAACTATTCCACCTTTTACACTACCCTTATCTGTATATATCAGTATATTGTGGACTAGAATATGTTTGAGATGCCTCTGAGGATGTTTAGTAAGAAAAAACATTACATCATAAATATTAAGGTGCTCTACTGGAGTGAAGCAACTGGAAAGCTGCACAAGCAGAAATGAACGTTCACTTTTCAGCAACTATTATAGTGGAGCCTGAAGCCTGAACCTACAGCGAGTGCAGCTCTGCAGCCAGATCTGTGAGCTGAACTAAGTGGCAGCAACATAAGCATTTTTTTCCCACAATTTTAAGCTGTTTTTTAGGAATCCTATCATGAGATTGGTGTGACTGAGGAGGTGAGAGAATGTATCTGGAAAAAGAAATAAAATTGCCTAATACAGGGGTGGGGAACTCCAGGTCTCAAGCTCCAGTCTCCTGCAGGATTTAGATGTGTCCTTGATCCATTACAGCTGATTTAAATTGCTAAAATACCTTCTAATGGTGGGTGTGCATCCTGGTGGGCTGTCTGCAGCCCGGGACGGTGACACTACCCCTCAACAGGTCTTGAAGTTCACCAGAGGCCTATAAATAAACTAATCATTTGATTCAGGTCTGTTCACCAGGGTGAGATCTAAAACCTGCAGGACACCGGCCCATGAGGCCTGGAGTTCCCCACCCCTAGCCTAATACATCTAGGACACAATTTAAAGCTTTACAAACTTAATTATGATTATGTTGTCTGAGAACTAACACAGAGCAGAAAACGTACCTTGTGATTGAGCTAATTTTTTTATTATTCCTCCACAGAGTGGACCAGCAGAGCTCAGAGGTTCCCAGTGGTCAGTCTGCCCAGCAGCATCAAACACAGCTGGACTCCATATTTATGGTCTGTACATGTACAACAACTATTTTTTACATCTATTCGGTTCACAGTC
>NW_024584565.1:0-1963 GCF_018398535.1 Haplochromis burtoni
TCAAAGAAACTATTCTGGCCTACCATTGAGGAACAGAAAAATGGGAAAAGACATATCAGAAAGGCAATAACAAGTACACCGAGAGTCCTGGCAGCTTTCAGCTCAGATTTCTTAGCATGCACCGTCTCTGACCCCTGGAGTCTGAGAGCAGTGATATGAGAGCGCATTGCCCGAGCCTGAGACACAGCCACCACAAATACTCTTAGATACAGAACTATGATGACAATGACAGGGCCGACAAAGGTCAAAACAAAGTCAAAAATTCCCACAAAGTAATCAATGACAACTACACAATCACCAGAACAAGAATTATACCTCCCTGGCTGCTTGAAATTATCCTTCATGATAAGACTGTTATACAGAATTGAACAAGCCCAGCAAGTACAAATAGAGACTGAGACTCTTTTCATAGTAATTTTGGTGGGATAATGCAGAGGGTCACAAATGGCTACATAGCGGTCAGCTGATATGAGTACCATAGTTCCTACTGAAGCAGAAGTAACAATGTAATCTAAACTGCTATACAGAGCACACATGTGGTCACCAAGAAACCAGCAGCCATCTAGGAGGCTAATCTCAAAAGCCATGATGAGGCCCACGAAGAAATCTGAGACGGCCAGAGAGAGGAGGAGGAGGTTGGTTGGAGTGTGCAGCTGCCTGGATTAAAATAAAGCATTACATTGGTAATAGCATCGCTAGTATAACAGTTAAAACATTAGAACTATGAGGAAAAGACAAAAGCATCATATAAAAAGAAACTTCACAAGCAAAAATGATTTTTTAACACTAAAAAAAGTCACTAATTTAAATAGGTCAGTACTTGAAGTGAGCGATGGAGATGATGACAAGTAGGTTCAGTACTGCAGTAAGCAGAGAGATAGATGATAGCAGGGTGTAAATACACACAGCCTCAATTTGTGGGCGCTTTTGCCGCACACAAGAGGAGTTGAGGAGTTGTGGAAAGCAGAGTTCAGTTTCTTCCATTGTTAGAGAAAGACAGCTGTTCAGCACAAACAGCTTTGTGACTGAGCCCCTTTTTTGTATCACCACCCTTCCTCCCACATTTGCCTTCTGACGCAACTCATTCTCTGATATTTTTTCCCTCTGCGAATAAGTCAAAATGTGATGTTAATAATATAAAGTACAAGAAAACCAAGACAAGTGAGGCTCTTGAGCACAAACAGCTTCGTGACCGAGCCCCTTTTTTAACACTAATGTCCGTCCTCCTATTTTTCCCATCTGACCTCATTCATTTTTGGATGTCGTGATTGCATAACATGGAACTGCTTAGTTTTAAACTGGATCAAAAATGGCATTTTAATTGATTCATAAACCTTACCTGTCCAGGAAAACCTTGAGAAACACAAAAAGAGCCCAGGGTCTTAAGCTGGAACATTCCTCAGAAAAGCACCACACTTCAGCAAATAGAACAGGATAGATCTGCTATCAATATCCTGGTGCTAGACACCACATGGATCCCAATGGTCACGTGTCACTGAATGTCAGATTACAGCTACTTTGGAGGACCTTCATGATAATTAGTCAGGGTGTGCGACTGGAATTTTCTATCAGGCTCCTAAGTGCGCAGTGGAGGATGAGAGGAAACTGCAGCGGGTGGTGAGGGCAGCGGAGCGGGCAATCTGCACTTCACCAACCCCCCTCAGAGACATCTATACTGGCAGACTTCAGCAGAAAGCCAGTATCATCATCAAAGACCCCTCGCACCCTGGACACTCACTTTCCCCTCTGGTAAATGCTACAGGTCCATCAGGTTGAAGACAAACAGACTCAACAGAAGTTTTTACCCACAGGCTGTCAAACATGCCCTACCTCCACCCTGATTGGAGGATAACTGCACTGCCAACACTCATGGACATTACACCTTATTTATGAATCGGATTTCTATTTATACTTCAATGCAACCAACATTCCTACCTCTTTAAACTGTATTTATTATAACCTT
>NW_024584565.1:3091-5744 GCF_018398535.1 Haplochromis burtoni
ATGGGGCCTGATTATTTAAGACCTTGTATGTGAGGAGCAGGATTTTGAATTTAATTCTGGTCCAATCTTTGGTACTGAGCTTTTGGTCCTGGGACATCAGATGCTTTTTTGTTGTTAACATAAAAGTTACTTTTATACAATACAATTTTATTTATATAGCACATTTAAAACCAAAGGCATACCCAAGTGTTTCACAATAATCCAACAAGACATTGTTATAAAACATTAACAAAGTACAAAAAGCAAACACTACTACTGTCACGGCGAGTGGAGTGAGCCGTGTGGAGATGATAAAGGAGGATCCAATTGCAGGCACTTGTAAAGGTGTGACGGTGGTTTATTTAATACACATCACAGGGAAAAAATGGCAAACGAAGACAAACTAAACTATACTGGACACAACTAAACCACAGAGCATGAACCTGAACGAGAATGAGAACGAGCAGAGGAGAATGACGATGGACAGCAGGGATAACACACGGGTGAGACATGGTGGACACATAGACGGACCAGCAACTACAATAACAGAAGACACGACTTAAATACACACAGAGAAACACAGGGAGATTACACACAGGTGGTGGACACAGCTGGGAGCAATTAACGAGACGAGACAAGAGGTAAAATTGAACACATTCACAAGAGACGCAGATAACAGGAAACAAGACCTCACTACACAAAGACGCAGCCTTGAAACTGAGAGACAGACTGAATATAACACTTGGAACCTAAATGCTAAACATGAGACAAAAATCCTGAAACACACATAAACAGAAACATGGAACTCTAATAATAATCTATCATCATCATAATCATCACCACCACCACCACCACCAGTATACAGGAATAATCCATTATTCAAAGCCAAGACATAACAACTCCAAAATGCTGAGTCGAACCGACCCAGAACCGTGACAGCTACTAATACTAACAGATGGGAAGCACTAATTAAACCAGGAGTATAGTCTAAATAAAATAGATGTCAGGCCACGGGTAACAGATAGAGTTAATTCATAAATATAAAAATAATATCTAGAAAAATCAGCAATAATGCAGTAAAAAGTCAAAATGTAGTAAGAAGGTTAAAATGTAAAAAGGTTCAAATAGATGAAATAAGGGCACTAGCTAGAGGGATATTAAATAAATTAAATAACTATGTTTTCAACCGTGTTTTGAAAGACTGAATAGAGTCCGAGGCACAAATAGTAACAGGAAGACTATTCCAGAGGTTCAGTGCAGCTGAGACAACAGCACAATCCCCCTTGGTCTTCAGGTGGGACCTAGGTTGGACAAAGAGTAATTGACCAGAGGATCTTAACCCTCTGGGGTCCAGGGTATAATTGGCCGTTTTCACTACTTTTTGATTTTGCTTCTATATTACACCTTTAAAAACCACTTATCTTGCCTTGTTTGGTATGCCTTGTGACATTCAGCAGTATAACTGACACACAATAACTACACAACACACTAACTACAGCCTCTAAACACGCTAAATGTCACTAATGTCTCACATATGAAAACTCACTCTCTGTCTTTCTTTCCCTTGCCCGCTTTCCGTCGCAGGTGTATCGCTCCTAAAACTGCCCCTTCTCCCTAAACAACCAAGTGCCACATGTTGCCATATCAGTTTTTGATTGGCTGACAAGGTAAACTTTAACACCAATAGGGAAAGGGTGTTTTTTCTTTTTCTTTTTTCAACCATAAGTGGAGAGTGTTTGCTAGCGCTGTCCGTAGAAAACGCCGTTTTTACAGTTCTTCTCGCTGTAAACACAACTGTTTTCTTCAGAATGAAACACTGCGTGTATCTTTTTTATCATAACTCTGGTATTACGTGGCCCATCAACACAATTCAAAAACTGGTATATAGTTTGAATTCCGCACTTTTGATCCAGGTTGAAATGGAGACTCTGAGTCGCTGCATCTTGTAGCTGTGTCGTCTTAAATTGGTCTTGTGATTTTGACACGCCGGCGCGTCCGTTGACCCCAGAGGGTTAAGGCTCGATGAGGAGTATACAAGCTAAGAAGATTAACAAGATAGCTAGGCGCAATGTTATTTATAATTTTAAAAGTAAGCAACAAGATTTTAAAATCAATACGATATTTGATGGGTAGCCAAAGTCAACAAGAACTGGAGTAATGGAAGCAAATTTTCCAGTTCCAGTTAGAGGACGAGCAAGCTAAAGTCTATGGAAATGGACGTATTGGCCAAAGTAAAGGGAATTGCAGTATTCTAATCTGGAAGTCACAAAAGCATGGATACGTTTTTCAAGGTCATTGTGCTGTATAAAATGTTTGGCTTTAGAGATTGTGCAATTGAAAAAGCCAGATTTGACTACTGAGGACACTTGTTTGACAAGCTTAAATGAACTGTCCAGGAAAACACCTAGATTGCTTACAGTGTCAGAGAAGAAGCTAGCAAGGGGGACAAATAGAATGGCTAACTAGTCCCGAGGGATATGCCTATCAAACACTACAATCTCAGTTTTGTTTTCATTCAAAATAAGAGAATTGGCCGAATTCCAGTCCTTGTGTCACGGTCTGGCTGGCAGACCGTGGGGATGTGGGGAAGGAGGACCCAGGCGCGGAGCTCAAAGTTCAAGCAGTGCGTTTATTTACAGAGGGTGATATCAAACAACAATAAATCCCCGTGTTT
>NW_024584565.1:8032-8849 GCF_018398535.1 Haplochromis burtoni
TTTTGTTAGAAACACTAGGTAAGTAGGTTGGTGCCACCCATGTAATTTTGAGCTTGTTTTGAGTTGAGGTTTAGGGTCTTTCCCTCTTGTTTTTGCTTTTCTAGGATAATAGCTCAGCTAAGTTTTGGTTTTGTCTTTTTGGTGGTTTTGTTGGCACAACCTAACTGTCCCTTTCTCCCCCACATTTGTTGTTTGAATCTGGGTTATTTAATCTGTGAGAGCGCTGCCATTAAACCTTTTTCATAACACCTGTACCGAGTTTCCGGAGTTGTTGTGTTATCCCCTCCTGCCCTCGAGGAGACGTAACATGTAGACTGGTTGGGCAAACTCCCATGCACCCTCAAGTAACCTCGAGAGGATAAAGAGCTGGTCCAGTGTTCCGCGACCAGGACGAAAAACATTGTTCCTCCTGTACCCGAGGTTCGACTAGCGGACGAACTCTCCTTTCCAGCACCCTGGCATAGACTTTCCCAGGGAGGCTGAGGAGTGTGATCCCCCTGTAGTTGGAACACACCCTCCGGTCCCCCTTCTTAAAGATGGATACCACCACCCCGGTCTGCCAGTCCATGTGTACTGCCCCTGATCTCCATGCAACATTGCAGAGGTGTGTCAACCAGGACAGCCCTACAACGTCCAGAGCCTTCAGGAACTCAGGGCGGACCTCATCAACACCAGGGGCTCTGCCACCAAGGAGTTGTTTAACTGCCTCAGTGACCTCGCCCCCAGAAATTGGCGGGTCATTCCCCTCATCCCCAGACTCTGCTTTCTCCTCGGAAGATGTGTCAGTGGGATTAAGGAGGTCCTCGAAGTATTCCTT
>NW_024584565.1:10459-14995 GCF_018398535.1 Haplochromis burtoni
CCTCACCCAGGACCAATTTGCCATGGGAGACCCTACCAGGGGGCAAAAGCCCCCAGACAACATAGCCCCTGGGATCCCTGGGACACACAAACCCCTCCACCACGAAAAGGTAGAGATTCAAGGAGGAGGTTTTATATTTATCAAAAATAGAGCCCAGAGGTAGCATGTACAAAGAAAACAACAAAGGGCCCAGCACAGAACCCTGGGGCAAACCACAACAAAGAGGGGCCACGGTGGATGAGTAACATCCCAATGTGATAGAAAAAGATCCGAGAGATAGGATTTAAACCCGTTAAGGGCAGAACCCTTAATGCCTACACCATGACACACAACAAAACACAATTTTCTCTAGTACTTTAGATAAGAACGGGAGTTTGGAGATTGGTCTATAGTTTGCAGGATCATTCTGGTCAAGGCTGCCTTTTTTTTAGAACAGGCTGCACTGTTGTGTGTTTAAAGGCAATCAAGACACAGCCCACCATTAATGATAGGCCCATCAAAGATAGAATATAAGGCCCAATTACATCAAAACCATCCTTAATAATGGGAGAAATGTCACGTTCAGATTTTGAACTTCTCACCTGTCCAATAATCACTTGAGGGTGGAGAATGAACTACTTCCTACTTCCTACCTCTTCCTACTTGAGCACGAAGAGGATTCACCACAGAGGGGTGTAAAAATGAAGGCTTAAGAGATAGAATTTTTCTTGTAAAATGATTTAAAAATTGCTCACAGAGAGCTGAGGAAGCCAAATCTGACCTTCAGGGACAAGGATTGATCACGGAGTAAAAGACTTAGTGTCCGTGCTATCAGGATCAAAAAAGGCACAGTCTCAGAATTAAATATACATACAGGGCGACGAGGGCCCGCAGAAGTCAGTTCTATTGCATTGTACTCAGCATCGACCATAAACAAAAAATGGTCAGAGATGCCAACATTATCATTGCTCTTAATACAGATATCCTGAGCGTATGAAATGACCAAGTCCAACAAATGGCCCTTTAAATGTGTCGCTTCACTCACCCACTGTGTAAGAATGATGCGAATCCAAGTTTCCATCAGGAACAAAGAATCCAACCACAAGGTGAGAAAAAGATCGTTTAGGGAGTCCCAATCCATGTCCGAGCAGGCGAACAAACCGCTGGGCGAGCTGGGTAAGATTGTCATCCTACTGGACAAATCCAACGGTGGCTAATCAGTCTGAAGGACAACTGGTCCTGAATGGAGAAAGGAGGTTGCAAAATATCCAAAGTGGAATAGGAGTTAGCCGCAGCATGTGCCTTAGGATAGACCTTAAAGCGAACATGGAACCCACTCAGTTTGCCCCGCTTCCTATAGCGCCTCATAGGCAGGGAAGGTAGAGGCAGAGCATGTGCACCAGTGGAAGGGTAAATAAATGACAAAGTAGCATCTCCTAAGTTCTAGCAAGGGTACGGCTGATAGTAATGGGTCGAAGACTTCGGGGTTTTGAGGTCGAAGAACAGGGTTGGCCTGTAGGTAATGCATGCAATCTATCAAGTACATGAACTTCACTGGAAAAAGTTTAAAAACCTCAATACACAATGAAACTATGCAGGATTTGACATAGTTGTAAACATACTGAAAGAAAACTGCCACCAGTGGGAAAGAGGGAGGAGCAATGTGAGCAAAGAAAATAAATCAGGTACAGAACAAAGAGCTTCAGGCAGAAAGCTGGAACCTCCTTTATCTAATGATGAAAACCTTTGAAGAAGCTGAACTCTGCTTTCCACAACTCCTCAACTCCTCCTGCAGGAAGACCATGCGTCCTTATACATTTTCTATCCTTATTTATATTACCCTGTCCTCCATTTCTTTGCTCACTGTGACTCTTAATCTGCTGGTCATCATCTCCATCTCACATTTCAAGTAATAATTTTGTTAGACATATGCAGACAGTAAGATTTTATGGCTAAGAGATGAAAATGATATGATATCCTATCTGAGTGAGTCTGAGCTAAATGCTTTTTCCTTTTATCTGTATAAAATTGCACTTGTTGCTACAAATAATAATAATAATAACTATGTCGCTGTCTTTTGTCTTCAGGAAGCTGCACACCCCCACCAATCTCCTCCTCCTATCTTTGGCTGTCTCTGATTGCCTGGTGGGTCTCCTGATTTTATTTCAAATTATGATTATAGATGGTTGCTGGTTTCTTGGTGAATTCATGTGTAGTATGTATTTTCTCTTGGACTACATTATTACCTCTGCATCAATAGGAACCATGGTTCTCATATCAATTG
The DNA here is from genome assembly GCF_018398535.1 of Haplochromis burtoni. Taxonomy (NCBI): domain Eukaryota; kingdom Metazoa; phylum Chordata; class Actinopteri; order Cichliformes; family Cichlidae; genus Haplochromis; species Haplochromis burtoni. The sequence goes on from NW_024584565.1 coordinate 12,723, forward strand.
ACCGTTATGTGGCTATTTGTTACCCTCTCCATTACTCTACCAAAGTCACCCCAAAAAGAACAAAAGCATGTGTTTATCTCTGTTGGATTTGTTCTTCAGTCTTCCAATGTCTCCTGCTAAAAGACAACCTGGTGCAACCTGGCAGGTATAATTCCTGCTATGGGGAGTGTGTGGTTGTTGTTGGCCATGCTTTTGGAGTTGCAGATCTATTGCTGTCCATTATTGGTCCTGTCACTGTGATTGTAGTTCTTTATCTAAACGTATTTGTTGTGGCTATGACTCAAGCTCGTGCCCTGCGGTCACATATTGCAGCTCTGACACACGAGAGGTCAGTAAGTACAAATGTTAAGAAATCTGAAATGAAAGCAGTAAGGACCATCAGTGTTCTTATCATTGTGTTTCTAATATGTCTCTGCCCATACTTTGGTGTCACACTCTCAGGTCAAGATGCCATGCTCAGTGCTTCATCTGTTGCATTTGTAATGTGTTTGTTCTATTTAAACTCCTGTCTAAACCCTCTAATCTATGCTTTATTTTACCCCTGGTTCAGAAAATCTGTTAAACAAATTGTTACACTTAAAATATTGAAGTCTGGCTCCTGTGACACCAATATCATGTAAACAGAATGAAAGACTGAGAATGAAAGCCCCATTGTTTTTTTGTTGTTGTTTTTTTATGTTTTCTATTACAAAAAAATTACTAACAGAGAAGTAACACCCATAAGTAAAGAACAGAAACCCGTGTGGCTCAGAGATGGGGAAGAAAAGACTGTAATGACTCTACTGACGGACTTCATTTCTGAAATATTTGGACTGATACAAATATTATTCATGTCAATGGCAACCAACATTAGTATATGTATTAGACTGCTAGTAGCATTATAGGAACTATATTTTAGTTTCAGAGTTTCTCCTTTATCTTCAGTATGTTACTCCATTTCATACAAAGGAGACATGTCAATGGAAACAGCACTCTTGTCGTGCATGTACACAAATAGACAGCGTGTACACATTGCTCCTCCCCATCCTTGTCTGTTGTGTTCTTTCATGTGTCTCAGCAGAGAGCAGGGATGTAAGCTGCAGTTTCTGAGAAACAGCAGCATTCAGTATGAATATAGCTTTATAGCTGGAAATGAAGACAAAAAAAGTAATGTGCCTACATTAAAAATACTCTAATGTGATAAGATAATCAGTTTATACAAAAGTCTGCAGCAAAAGAAGTGAAAAGGAGGAGGAGGAAAATTATAATTACCAGTTAATAATATAAACCTGACGTTCCTAAACACCCAGATGACTCCCTGCCTTAATGAAGACAGACATACAATCTTTCTTTTAACTTTTAACATATGAACACAAAACCAGCAAGATGAAGCAAAGATGAAAACCAGCCTAGAGAAGCTGCAAAGCGATCACCACAATGGTTCTACTCTAAAAAACACAAGCTTGAAGAAGCCTCAAGCTTGACTGCACATCACTGTCTTTGTTACCTGTTCAGGGTCTGGCTGCTGGGCAGGGGTCTGCATTGACTCACTGCACTGACTGATTTTTGGCTAGATTTGCATTAGTATACTGTCTCTGTAGATGGTTCAAAGTTCAAGGTTTTTTATTTGTCACATGCATAGTTATACAAGTGAAGTTCTATCAGCAGGATAATGTAGTTGTTTCTGCCCTATACAGAGTTTGCATCACACACTTGTTTTTTTGTTCATTAAAAGCAAAAGTAAGGTCGATATTGGCACTCATCACCAGTTATAGACAAGTGCACTATTTTACTCGACACACACACACACACACTGAAATCAGTGGATTGGAGCACAACTGCGCCGAAAGACAACGGCATGTTTGTTTGATTTATTTTTATTTTTATTAGGCCAGTGTACAGACAACTAAAGAACCTTTGGAATATGAGTAATGATATAATTGTAATTTTAATGGAATTACCCACAGTAATGTGTTACATTAACAATACTTTGTAACATGTTACACCCAACACTGGTTATGGCTAAGCTCTTTAACATTAGTTAATGTAAATTGTGTTATTATTCAGTATAGTCCGAGGAGCTTGGAAAGAAAAGCGTCTGGACTTCTTTAAGTTGTTTGAAGACATTTCACCTCTCATCCGAGAAGATTCTTCAGTTCTAGGGTCAAACAGGGAAGTACACAGAGCAGTAGTGGTTTTTGATATAAGCGACACGGGCAGTTGCCCAGGGCGGCATCGTGGTAGGGGGCGGCATCACGGGCATCAGCAAAAAAAAGTTGCTCGTAGTCATGCTG
>NW_024584566.1:0-14965 GCF_018398535.1 Haplochromis burtoni
TTAACATGGGTTGGAAACACAAGGGGGAACTAATAAGCAAATGAACATAGGAGACCTAATGAGCTTAAACATATTATAAACATCAAAATGAACTAAAACTCAAAACACTGGGTCCTAAGACCCAGGATCGTGACACTTGTGAATACTTGCAGCTTAAAGATAAAAGATATAGGTCCCATATCATTTCTAATACCGAGACCACAGACACACATACATGCACACGCTTAATTAGTTATTTCCGTAAGTAGAGGGGAGCTAAATGCCATCCATCCATCAATGATCTAATTGTGAAACCCTACTCAACCCACTCTTTCTTTTAACCTCGCATCCTCCTCCTATCTATACTCTCTTCTCATTTTTAATTTGCTTCCTTCACTCCCTCCATTTTTTGGACCCTTCTTTGAGCTACGGTTATTTCCTCTGTTCTCACTTTCCCCTTCCTCCTCTCTCTCCGTCTGTCTCTCTCTCACCTCTCTCCCTCCGTTCGCAATTGCTGACTGAGAACCGACTGTGAGCAGTGGGAGAAGTCACTAACCTTTCATGACCTTTATCTGCAGTGCAATCAGCTTTCTCTCTATGTGCAGGTATTTTTCCTGATGAATAAATAAATAGTTAATATTATTACGGTCTGTAAATACCCCAGAGTATTAAAGTCTATTAAATGGTCAACACAAGTGCAAAGGTATTTAAATATTTTTTTTAGTGCACAGTATGGTCCCTGTATAATTTGACGGCTTCCTGTATCGTTCTCCTCGACAGTAATTTATGTTTTAAGGGGTCTGTTGCAAGTGTGCACCTGAGAACCTTCACAGACATATGTGAATAGTTTTCTTTCTTCTTAGACTGATCTCCAAGTTCTGATTTCACATTCTATAAAGCCTAATGCTATGTTGGGAGGGAAAAAAGTAAAAGAGAATCGAGTAATTTGATTACTATAAAAATGACATGAATTATATTCTGCGGCTCTTTATAGCCGATACAATCCAATCAAGTTGAACCCCACTTTTAGGCTATTGGTGGCCAAAACACTTCATGGTAATTTTTTATTTAATTTTTCACTCTTCTGTAACTACTGAAGCCTTAAATGACTTTTTTCCACTTAGTTGCTTCACGCTGCTGTGATAGGAACTGCCTATATGTAATTAGTGTAACTGCCCAGGCCTAGACAAGAACATCACGAAAAGCAACACTTACCTTTTCTTCCAGCAATCAGTTTGCTATTGAATCCGAGTTAAATCCTTTAGATTGTGACGCAAGAAGACTTACAATACCTTCTCAGAATAAAATTCACTTATATAGCACTTTAAAAACACACCTGGTAGACCAAAGTGCTGTACAATACAAATATGCATATAGTAATAAGATAGCAGAAACCAGACATAGCAATAAAAAAAAAATGTCGATAGCGCCTTGTTGGTGGGGATCATGTGGTGCGCATGGATCTACTGAATTTACTGTTCTTGTATGAAAATCCAAATGGATGAGCTTTTAAATGTGTTGCAGGAAAAAGGGCTCTCCTCTCTGCCCTGCTCAGTTTGCACAACCATCATTTTCACTGGACAGAACGTATCTGGGAAAATTATCTTGAGCATGCCTCACTTTGGTTTTGGTTTTGGAGGCCTGTTTTCAGTCACTTTGTTGTAACATGCTTTCTGCAGGAAGTGGGGCAGAGGACACAGTGTGTGTTTAAATCTCCTCAGAGGGAGTATCCAAAGAAGCTCAGGGCTCTCTGGAGACCTCTTTGAGCAAATTGAGTAGATTTCATGTTCTGTCAAAACAACGTTTATGCTGGCTTTTGCTTCAACATAAAAAAAACTGAGCCTGCTATCAGTTCACCCAAGCTGCTTGTTATTTTGGAGATATCCGCTTGTGGGCAGACAATAATGCCCAACCGTGAAGACCAACTCGATGTGATAAAAGCAATACTTGGACATATAATAATTTGCTTGATATTGATGACATTTCCATTCCCACAAGCATAGCACTGCAAGTGACAGTGTGCAAGTAAATCACTAGTAACTCAGTCTTAAACTATTTACTTTGTGCCAAGCACTTAAAATTTGTGTTACCTATCGTGAGAGAAGGTCATACAAACGGAAAACTAATAAAACTATTGGTAACTCTTTGTAATGTGGCCCATGTCTGAAGGTGTAATTACTCTGTAAATAAATGTAATTTCAACATATTTTATTTAAAATTACAATGCCATCATATTTACATACTAATACTCAAAGATAGGTACACATGAATATGGGGAAAAAAATCAGGAAAAAAAGAAAAAAAGATACTATAATTTTAGATAGTGCATAATTTCCTGGTAATATAGTGGAAAAACAAACAATATTTCCCAACCTTACATGGAATATACCCTGTACTTTTCATATTATAGAGTGCATTAACCCTTCCCAAGTTCTGGGCATTTTACAGGAAAAGAGACGCATTATACTGCAAGTATACTGTAATTTTGAGTACAGCATAAGTACAAAAGGATAGTTGAGTAAAAGAAAATCCATAATGCATATCAACATAGTAAATATTAAATAACAAAGTTAGAAGAGAAGGTCAAGTTGCTCCATAATAAAGCCCAGGAAAGTAAATTGTACTTCAAAATGGGGAAATATTGTTTTTCTGCAAAATTACTAAGGAACTACACACTACTTAAATTTGTTATGTTGTACTTAAAACTTCTTAAGATGTAATTTGCTCACCCTTTGCTGTAATATACCTGTAAGTTGAGCGAGGATAAGCCAAGTATAATTTTTCCCTTGTGTAATGTAAAACCTGACTTGTTACACCCTTATTCTAATGTACCTACCTTTATGTATTTGTGTGTAATTATAATTAAATTGTCATTTCAAATAAAATACCTTAAAATTCCATTAGAGGGGAAACGCCCTTAGTCGAGGACCATTTTAAAAAGTGTAAAAACGGCCTACAATTGCATGACTTTATGTAATGCTTTTTTCACAAAATGGTCATATTGTATGTAAATATAAATGATGCACGACAAATGCATGACATCATTAAAGTGTATATGAGCTCGCTTCATGTTACTGGCGTTAATAACTAGTAATTATAGAAATTAAAAGCTTAAGTTTTAGGATTTCCTTTTTCTTTTATGGCTTTTTACTTTGTATGATGGTGTGTTTTTTTGATCATTACATTTCTATCTGCACTCGTGTAAATTCTGCTTATGTTATTAACTGTGAGCGTTAATGTGTGTAACTCTACTCACCTCAACTCGAATGCACTTGAGTTGTGTGAGTTTGCGTGGGAGAAAGAAAGCAAGAGCACGACATGCAGCCAAACTGGCAGGTGCACAAGAATGTTTAATGTTATATAATTTAGCACAGTTTTTGTGACCTGGAAAGAAATAATCCTCATGTTACACCTCTACAAAGAAAATGAGCGACAGAACAGTGCAGTGTGTGTGTGTACGTGTTGTTCTCTGCCACAGAGCAACTAAGCCAACTCAAAGAGGGAGAAACGAGGAGCAGGGGAATGCAGTGAATGAGATAAATGTTTTTTCTTCAAAGGAGCCCAGCCTGTGGCGCCGTGCTCTTCCTCTTTTTTCCTCTCGTTTAATTAAGAAAGCAATCCCTCCTTCCCTTGAGCTCCCTCACTCTTAGTCTCACTCGTTGTGGTGGAAGTCACATTTAATAAATGATCATGATGATAATGGGGGAGAGGGGGTTGGCAGGGAACAGTGTGTCTTTTATGCATGTGTATCATATATGGTTTCAATTGGTCTGATATAAAAAAGCAGACAATTAACTTACGGTTTTTTTTATATCAACAATATTTTTTTATCCTTTGGAGGTGCCTGATCCCATGCTGCCTAATGGTACAGAAGTGGCATTTTGTCATGCATTATATTACTGTGTATAGGAAAAGTGAAGCTGTTTGAGAACATCTAATGTCTCTATACAGAGCATAAGCTTTACACCAGAAGTAGCTTCCCAGAAAATTAAATATTTTTGCCACTGAAACAATCTCCTTTATCAAAATGTTATAGACTCTGTTATAGACACGTCAACATTTGAACTTTGGATTGGGTAATTTTTTTTGGAGAACATGTGAACATCTATGGCAGGTGCAGGAAATATAAATGATTAATAATTTATTTTATTTTTTTTACAAATATCAACATTGTTGTTATCAACATAAATATGAATACAGATTATTTATAAACAAACATGATTTATTATGTGTTTCTTTTGATTTATTCAGTACATGTGCAGTGTTTTTTTGTTATTTTACATTTTCCTGTTTTTCTTTAACTGGTTTATTTATTTAATAATCAACTTATTTGTTTGTAACCAGGTTAAAACAGCCATTTATTAAAATGTGTTGAAATATTAAAAAAAACATTGAAATCCATGTTAAAATGTAAAATAATAATCGTTAAAGTGTTTAGAAAAATGTGTTTAATAAATTGCATTTGCATTACAAATGGTTCATTTTTACAAGTATCCTGTTTTATTGTGAAAAGTTCATGATTGTAAGAGGAAGTGAATGTGGTTGTGATTGGTAGCTGGACTGAGAGAAGAATGGAAAGTATGAGACGTTTGTGTAAGTATGAACTGGACTATCTGTTTGTTTGTTTAATGTACATTTTGCAAACTGCCTGTGAGAAGCCGAGGACATTTCTGGTTGAAGTCCGTGCAGCTGCTCACTTTTGTTTTAGCGTCAAAAGCCTGCACTATCATGCAGATGTCTGCTGATTCTGCATTCCTTCACACATAACTGTTATGATCTAGTCCCATTTCGGAAGGTGGCATACTGTTCCAGATCATTTTCCAATAATTTCATTTGATTTTCTCAGCTGCAGGTGTAAACAAAACTACAGGAAAATGAGCCTAAAGGTTACATGTCCTCCACCCTCTGGAAATATGGGACTACAGAACCTCAAGAAGCAATATAAAAACAACATCTAAAATGAGTCTAAATTTGACATTGAAAAGACGTCCACAACGAGCACATTTGGATTATAAATAGCCCGAACATGGGACATCTGAAAAAAAAAAAACGTTGCCTGGCGTTACAAAACAACCCCATTAGTGGACGTAATTGGACGTCCAAATAAAAGAGGTCACTCCAAAGTCATTTTGTGCAGTACATGATGTTTTCCCAAATGTCTCAAAATTGCTATTTTCCATTTAAAATACATGGAATTCATGTCCTGTTTTCTTTTAGATTATCAAATATAAGTTTTTTCCAATCTAGTGCTGGTAGGTGGCAGGACATTCTGGTATTTCTCAAGGAAAAAATCTCTGCAGAGAGAAATGTATCATTACTATTGCCTATAGTTATAGTAGCTGATAATTACTGATGAATTATTTGTTGGCATGTTGAGCAGTAATATTCAGACACATAGAATGAAGACAGAAACACCGGAGCACACTACAAATTGTTTTTTCTGCAGCACTGGATCTTAGGGCTCTCCCACCTGCAAAATTCAATCCACTGGTTATGACCTTGGTATACTGTAAGCTGAAAACATTTGTTTTTGCAGCTTTGCAGGTATCAAGCCCACAGAGTGATCTCAGAATATGTATTCTCAGTGAGGCATTGTTTTTCAGATCAGTTGACAGGTAATCACAGCTAAGAGAAAAAGCAGTATGTAAAAAAAACATCACTTATGTCAAAAGCAGTGCAGTGACTCATAAATTACACAAGATCTTACAGAACTACTCAAAGTTCATATTAACTTGAAAATGACATTTTCTGTCTGCTGTAACCTGTGTAATATATCACTTTGAGCCAATTAATGTGATGTCAACGCATTTTGTTAGAGGCTGGAAGCTGTCAGGCTTTGTGTGGGTCAGCTTGGCCTTCTCTTGCTGTGAACAAATCTGAGCACCAGAAAATAGCTACAGATGGGAACCATTATATCAAGTGAAGGAAAAAAAAAGAACAGATCAGGGGATGAACCCATGCTGACACTTTTGTGGTGCAACACTTAAATTCGCAGCAGGATCTTAGGGCTTGGGCCTGAAGTAACTACCAGCAACTTGAAGTTGGGTGTTCAGAATTTTGCCTGAGGTGTTTTGTTCCAACATTAGCATCTGTGTATAAAAGTCACAGTTGTGGTTTATTATGGCCTGGCACTACAAAAAGCCACTAGAGTAAATAGCTGAGTGTGGTACCCTACATCTCATCTGTGATGACCCGGTCTCACTGCAGATGGCTGCATCAGTCCACAGTCCAAAAGATGTTAGTTTTACAATACTTTTTTTTTGGCATGTTACTTTTTTACTCTTTGCCTACATTCACCATTTTTGTCAGTGCTTACATTTGTTTGGAATGGAGTAATAGTGGCAATGCCTCCATTGAGAGATTATTATCAAACAAGTAAAAAAATAAGCAGGAAACTTTGTTGAGAGAAAACGGAAGAAGCAATGGCCGAAGAGGAATGAGTGGTAGAATTGAAAGGAGAAGGTAGGAGGAGAAATCAGAATGGGTCAGGCAAGACATAATATGAGATGGGAAAAGGGGAATAGGGAAATAAAACATGAAAGGAAAGGATGGCTTAAAAGGGGAAGCAAAAGAGCTGAAGACAAAAACAAAGAACAAGACAGAGTAAGGAGAACAAAACAGGGTAGAGTAGGGAGCAGGGATAAAAGAGAAAAAGAGGAGAGAGAAAAGGAGACCAGGGATTTGGTAGTTGAGAGGACAAGGAAAGAATGTGAAAGGAAAATATGAAAGAAGCGCACAAGGGAAAGAAAAAAGAAATTTTGATCGAAGAAATAACTGAAAACAAAGACAATTGTTTTCAGATATGAATACTTATAGTAAATGATCTATGTTGTTTGTTTTATTGTACGGAAGTTTCAAGAGTGGACTGAAGGAATCAGAAAATATCTCACTAGTAAAGAAAGAAATCTATGTGACCAACAAATATTTCAACAGTAACTTCTGCTGTTAGTTATTTAATTCAATTAAATTTTATTTATACAATGCCAAATCACAACAACAGTTGTCTTGAGATAAAACCCCATCTATCACATGACTCCTTATGAGCAAGCACTTGGTGACAGTGGGAAGGAAAAACTCCCTTTCAACAGGAAGGATCCTCCAGCAGTACCAGAGTCAAGGAGGGGCAGCAATCTGTTGTGACCAGCTAGGAGTGAGGGGAGGAAGACAGGACAAACACCACACTGTGGAGAGGAGTCAGAAAGTAATAATAATTAAAATGTTCAAAACAAATTACCTTCTTCAAACTTGGGTGTACTACAAGGGAGGTAGGTAAGTAATACTTACCCTATGATCTATGATTTCAACACCTCAGAATGCACATGTTATATATGCTGCTATACCTCATTTTCTTTTCCTTATTACTACTTATTGCCTCTAATCCACAGCTTGTTTGACAACAGCTTGACAATAGTTTTATCCATAGTGTTATGGCGAGTGGCTTTGTTTTTCCATAGAGCTGTAGTGGTAGGGATGAAGGAGCCACCTTCATACCACGATTTGCACCTGTGGGCAATTTGGCCTGCCAGTATATAAGACCAGCACTCTCAATGAGCCCTCACTAGATCTTCTGCTAAACTAGTCCATCCTTCGGTTCATTATCTCACCCTTGGAAATGCTCACTCTTATCTGGATGTTGGTCTTCTCTGGAATCACAGCCACAGCCCAAGCTCAGTTCATTGCTAGTTTACCTGCCTGCCTCCCTGCCACAGCAAAAGGATTTACGAACCATGTTACCTTCTGGACTCCCTGCCTCTGGAAACTCACCCGGACCACTTTGACTGCTTTCCCTTCCATGCCAGCTTCCATCTGCAAAGACTTGTCTCTGACACTCCACTGCGCGAGCAACAACCCTCTCCCTGAGACTCCATTCTGCTCCTGCTGTATAGTTCACAGTCCCGTGTGACATCATAGTTCATAGTTTACACACTGTAGTATTTCTCAATTCCTCAATTTTTTTTTTCTGGCTCCTTGACCTAAAACACCTAGCACACTTAACACTTACCTGACTTATGGTCAGGTCAGCCTATTTTCCAACTGTTGCTCAATCAGTTTTCCACACTTCCCAAAAAAGGAATCTTGTATTTCCTGGAAACATCACTACATAAAACCCCAAAACAAAACAATAATATTCAAGGAAACAATTTTTCTGCATGAGTTCTGTGTCTCCGCAAGGATATTCAAGGATGCATAGGAGTTTGCCCATGGGCCCATTGTTGCAGATCCCTGTACAACCACTGTGCAAACAATAAGTCAAGCTTGTTATCTGTGGGTGTTGGATAAAAGTGAAGCTGTTGATTTACTGGTTGATCTTCATTCCTACCCTCACTTGTGGTCATGTGCTCTGGGTTGTGACTAAAAGAATGAGATCACAGATTCAAATGGTGGTTTGGTGTGATTTGGACAGCCGTCATCCTAGGTAAGGTATTTCGGACAAATCCCACCAGGAAAAAAAAATCACAGTCACAATAGTAGACACGCTGATTTCTAACTCTGGTTAAAAATTAAACAGCGTAATGGGAAAAACTAATAAACAGGCGGAAGAGTCTTGCCATGTACTGTAATCTTATGATGTGCAATTTGTGTCAATTAATGCGAGTGTTTGAATGAGTAAGGTGAGATGATTGACATTTTTGTTCCAGTGAACACACAGCTGTGCACTTCTATTTGAGACACTTTTTCTGAGAGTGTGAGTTGCTCAATTACTTACAAAAACAAGTGAAATTAAATGAAAGATTTTCTCATTTCACTGAAAGAGCTTGAAAGAGCTATCTCCCTTGAGGAGAACCAGTTACCACTACAGACTCTTGGCAACTAATCTCTGAGTGACATTAGGGTGAATGTGCCCAAAGAAGACAATAAACTGTCTGTGAAACAGAGACCCTGGGTAAAATTTCCCAGTAATTAAATGTATCAGTCAATATGGGCAAAAAGGGGGGGGGGGCTGAAGGGTTTAAGCCACAGCATGACTGAGTGCGACTGTCATGCTTGAAGGCAGCCTCATTCTGTCTTTGTTGCGATTGGGACTGTGAATCAGTCCAACAAACACAAATCAGTCTCTTATTAGTCTTAATGAGACTTGCCTGGTATTGGCCATCTAGATATGCGGCAGCTAAATCATAGGTGGGGAAATATATAACAAACAAGCATGACTTGAATACCAACTAATACACAACCTCCTGAAATTTAAATGTATCAATAAATCCACTAAATTATTCAAACCTCTGTCTGTTGATCTCTCTGTCCTCATCTCTCTCCGAGTCTGACACAATGGCGCCCTGTGGGCTTCCTGTGCTGACAGGAAGAGAGCGGCTTTTCACAGCCGGCCAAGACACACAGCTGAACGGAAGAAGACCCCCCTTTCTGAGCTTGTCTGTGCCTGCTGCACCCCCTCTTTCCTCCTATCGCTTTCTGAATCACACTTTTACCCTCATTTTGTTCCACCCCTCTGTCTGGACCATCCTCTTAACTGTCTCTTTCTCTTGCTGAATCAACTGACACTCACTCACCACAGCCATTACTTAATAGCGCTTGTTCTGCTCATTGTGACTTGCTTCTTCTCATTTTAAATATTGAATCTTCTCTCCTCCTTCAATCACACGCTGCAAATTGTTCTCAAATTCCTTTTTTATTTCTTTTCCTGTCCCTCTAAGGAATCTTTCCAATTAAATTCTCTGTTACTCTTTTGTGGACTATCATTACATTTCCCAAATGGTATTTTAGCTGTCCCTCTTCCTTCAAATTACGTATCTCTCGAATCTAATCCTTCTCTATCTGATATTCCGTATTTTTTGCACACTGATCCCCTCTCCAAGCCCTGTTTTTCTATGTGTCCATTCCCTTTTCCCATTTTACCCTTACACGCTCTCCTTTCTTATCATTCCAAACATCTTAGTTCCTTATTCTTTTTCATCACCTTGTGTATTTATAAACACCTTCAATGCATCTCTATTCCATATAAATTTTCTTTATTTTGGACTTTTGCATCTTCACACAATGAAATTGCTAGCAAATGTGTCTGTTTTGCTTGCAACTTGGGTTTATTTAAATATTCTACAGTACTGTCCAAAAAGTCTAGAGCCAGTGCACATTTGTTTAGAATTTTTGGAAATAGGTGCAGCGATCTACAGAAACATGAAAAAACATGAATGGAAATAGAATATGTAAAGCAAAAACGTTTGTACAATTTTAAGCTTGAAAGTCGATATTTGGTGTGCTGATTCTTCACCACAGCCTGAGCTCTCGTATGCAAGCATTCTTGTAATTTCTTTAAGTAGTCATCAGCAATAATTTTCCAGGCTTCTTAAAGGACATTCAAAGCTCTTCTTTGAATATTGGCTGGCTTTCATTCCATTCTCTGCCAAGACAATCCCACACAGTAGATGGATCAACTGAAGGGCGCCATCCACTATCTCAGGTCCTGTGTCAGGTCTTTGCTGGAATCTTTCCTGTTTCCTAAGGACATGATGGTTTGTTAGGCCTGTTAGTTCTTTTTTGTCCCCAATTGTCCAATGTCCTCAAATATTTAAAGGACACACACACAGCTCTGGTTCATCCCTTGCCTTTTTTATGCTTGAATTATTAGGATTAAGTGTCTTAAAAACATGAACATTCCTCTGCAAATAGTTAGGTACAATGACTGGCCTGAAAATTTGTGAAAATGTAGCCAATGGCTAAAGAAAACTTTGAAAGACCTGCAGAAAGTCTGGAGAACTGGAGAACTACTCAAAACCTTTCAAAAAATGACAAGAAAGTCTGTCTCTTTGGAAGCAAAATGGCTCAAGACTATATCTTGAGTCATTTTGTACAGTAGTGTAGTTTTACAAATTTCTGCATTGATATTTAGACATGGAAGCAGACTTTGAATAGAGGTTACTATAAATAGTGATACTGTACTCAAACGTCATTTCTCCACCTGTCCCTGAAAGAGTCAATAAGCCCAGCTGGAATGACCCAGCATGACAATGGTGAGGGCAGTTCTTATGATTGACTTCTCTTGCATCAGTCTCATAACAGTTTCTTCTGTGCTGTTATATAAAAATATAAAAACACAAAAAAGCTCTCAGTGTTGCAGAAGCAGTGCCAAGTCTGAATAAAGGCGCTCCCCATAGAGGCAGGTGCATCAGTTTTCTGTCACTCTCGGGGTGTGTGGCCATGCAGCGAATTTGTAGCTATTGTGTTGAGGCTCTCGCCGAACAAAGCCCTGATGTCTGTTTCAAAGAGGCCTGTGAGCTTGGTTAAAGAGCTTAATCTTTGCTTGTTTGCAGCAGCAGTGTAAACAGCTTCTGATCTGAGTTCTTTCTTCCGATGAGTTTGCTGTATGACTCTTCCCCTGCTTTCGTTCTCACTGTTACACAGACTCACTGAGCCTCTGTTTCTTTCTCTCTGGTTATTCGAGGCACTTATTTTAGTTTATCTGAGTTCTCCATCATATTGTGCGATGTGCAAATTAGATGTTTTATGGCAGTGATCAAAAGCTATGTTCAGTGTATAGCTTCAGGCTGGTGTCAGCAGTAGTGACTGCAGTTGAAACTGGGTGGACTGAAAAACCTGGACAAGTGCTATTTGATACCAGATACAGGTTTAGATGTGTTATACTATCTTTAGATCTCCTATTTAATTGATTTGATTTTATCCATCCAACTTTGAAGACAAGCATAACCACCTTGGCTCCATTGTTTAGCTAGTTAGCTTGCTTGACAAAAGCTTAAGAACAATCCATGATGCTAACTGAATAATCTTTAGTCCCTCAGTGCTACAAATGAGATCTGTTGGACTGCTCTTTGTTTAAAAGAGAAACAACTGTTGCATGAAACTGTGACAAGTCTGTCAACTCGGCAGAATGGATCAATTAAAAGGTCTGCAAATAGGAAAGCAGTAGTACTCTTTTCTAGTTTTATAGTGAATTTTCTTCTCTAGCAGAAAGCATCCATTTAATTTATTCTGCTTATTTAACAGCTGGGGGATGGGAATGTGTCATCCCCCAGCTGTCATAGGGCAGCTGTTATAATTCTAGTATGTTTATGTGTGATTATTATTATTATTGCTGATTTCCATGTGCATTTTGGAGAGAGGGTAAAGAATCCCCTAGGAGTCAAAGTGAAGCTGGTTTCAATATGAATGCATATTGAAAAAATCTCTCTTACTTCTTGCACACTAAGTTTTTAATTTAGAAAACCTTGAGAAATTAGCTAACTCATTTATTCACCCTTACTTAGCAGGCAGATTCTCCATAAAGTGAAACGTTTGAGTCATTGTAAGATGAGTTTAGTTCTACTAACCATCGCCAATTATAGAGAAAGAGAATACTATTAAGTTCAGTTTGAAAACATCATTTGAATATTTCAAAAGAAAAACATTGGGTCCTGCGACAGGTCTTTGCTGGATGTTTTGTATTTCTTAGGAACATAACTTTCAGATCCAGTTCATCTGCTATGGATAGTATGTTTGGGCCTACCACGTCTTTTTTTGTCCTCCACTCCAGACACATTGATTCATACCTTGAGTTTTTATGACTTTTTATGCTGAGATGATTCATGAGATCATGTTAAATGACTTAACAAACAAACAAGTAAACAAACTAAATTGTTCAGAAAATCGTCAGGTACAAGGTACATTTTCTTCTGCATATCCGGAATTGAGCAGTGAAGCCCACACCTCCCTCACCCCAGCTACTTCCTCCAGCTCATCAGTGGGCACATTGAGATGTTCCCTAGCCCTGGAAACTCCTCCAGGTAGAACATGCTGGAAATACCTCCCAGAGGAGGTGTCTAGGAGGCAAAACTTTGAAAGACCCACAGCTTCTGGGTCTAGGTGCGGTTTCCCCCTCTGGGGGCGAGGGTACATGAACCTGGGGTATAGAGTATGTTTGGGGAGTATGATTGTATGTACAGTGTCCATTTGTGTCTGTCTTCACGTTGGGTGAGTGCTGAGTATTTGTATATGTGTGCATGAGGGTGGGAATGCACGTTTGTGTCTGTGTGTGCCTGTTTGTCTGTGTCCATATGTCAGGTTGGGTCTTAGACTCCACCTCTCTGGGAACTTCTCAGTATGGAGGCCTATAGCTCCCATCACCACACTCCCTGCCGGTGGCTGATGCCCTCAGGCATCGGTGCGTTGGTGGTTCTTGGTGTCCGGGGCTGGGAGCTCAGGTGTGTACCCGCTCACTCCTGGTGGCTCCTTGATGGGGCCTGGCGTCCGTGGCTCGGTCGGGCCTCTTCCGGGGCGTGGGGGGCCCTCAGGCCTCCGGCCTTTGGGCCTGTGGCTCGGTTCACTCTGGCACAGCTGGCTACCGGCAGAGCCCGTGCACGCCACTGCAGCCCCTCTGGATTTTGCTCCATGGCTGCTGGGTGACCCCTCCTCTGGGGCTGTCCTCAGCTCTTTCCAGGAGGGTGGCATGGATGCCCCTCCGGTGGTCCTCCTTGGGCTCTCGCACTCTGAGGCCTCTGGATGTCTGGGCCCTGCATCTCTTCCATGCCTGCTTCATGCCCTGGTTGTAAGGGCTATGGCTTCCTACACCCTCTAGCAGATCGTTACATGGAGAGACCTTTTAAATACAAGCACGCTCATGCACACAGGTGTGCACACGGGTGTTCACTGTTCATAGACACAAACTACACCTTTCTTGGCTGCTACCTCAAAGCACATTGTGCACTGTCGGTCCTGGAATTCAATATTTAGTATTTATTGTTATTTACACTTAGCTAGATTAATACGATGGTGTTGTGTTTATTATGTTGCTCTCTTTTTTTTGCTTGTTTTCTCTTTTATTTCTCTCAACAGCTGATCCGGGAGATTTTTTTTTCTTTTTAAGTGCCCTTTCTCACTGTCCCTCTTCCCCACTGTTTTTCTTTTCCTTCATCTTTCTTTCTCCCTTTCCTATCCCCCAGCCATGTCTTTCCCATCTGTAACAACTGAAAATAAAATAAATAATAACAACAAAGGTCGATCAAATGGCCAATACGGCAAGGCTGTGATGATCCACTTGGTAAAGTAAATCCACTGGGCATCTTTGTTGGCAATCAGATAACAATTCTGGCAGCTAAAGAACCAAATGGGACAGGCAAAGAAAAAACAAAAGAAGACTTGCTGTCACGATTTTGAGTTTTGTATTATTATAGACTTTTGATTTTTTTCAGTATTTATTATTTCTAGTATTTTGGTTTCTGTGTTAGCGTTCTTAGTGTTCTGGTTTTTGTCTCTGTGTTCCATGGTTGCTCTGTCTCCCCTTGTCAAATCCGTGTTTATGTTTTGTGTTTCCTGTTTTATTTTGTAAGTCTGTGTCTCATGTCAGTGGCTGTATCCCAATTCAGGGTCTGCAGCCTTAAAGTACGCAGCCTCAACGGTCCTCAAGGGCCGCATACTCAAAGACCGCTAAGGCTGGAAGTGTGAGGCTTGTGAAATGGGACGGTCTAGCCTCCATTGCGCTGCCCAGGTTGCCTAACAAACATGATAGCTGGAAATGTGTGGTTGACAGAAATGAAGGAGAACATATTTTGTTCGTTTGTTTGTTTCTACATGAGCTTTGCGTGATTTAATAAGTATCTGAGGCTGAGACCACAGGACTGTAAAACATTATTGTTGGGTTTCATATCTGTGCTGAACCGTCATATAAGATTAGCTAGTAAATAACAAATAGTTAATATTGTTCATGAGACTAAAGTCAGTGTAAATATGATATGGCCAATGTTATAGTTATTATACTAATCATTATTAGTTATTGCAGCAGTGAGTTTGAACTCTCAAATCAAATCACTTCTATTGTCACATCACATGTGCAGGTACACTGGTACAGCACATGTGAGTGAACTCTGTGTCAAATACTGAGCTTCAGTAAAGATAAAAGTTGCAGCTATTTATATGTCCTATCACCTTAAATCTTCACTCAAAGACACTCAAGTATCTTTGACAGTGTATATATATATGTATTATATATAAGAGACAAATGTTGTTCCTTCAGTATGTTGGCATTATTACATTTGGCTCAATG
>NW_024584567.1:0-1278 GCF_018398535.1 Haplochromis burtoni
TTTCGGTACAATTTCAGCCCAAAACATGAAAAGTCATTTAAAAATCTTTGTTAAAGTTAGGCGCTGATAGATTACTGCACACACAACCGGTTGAGAGCGTCAAAGGTCAGATATGAGAAGTTCAACGCTGGAGGGGAAACCAGTACATGGAGTTGTTTGTAGTGAAAGTTCTTTTCTTAAAAACAGTCAATATTCCTCCTCCTCTACCTGATCTCCTTGGAGCATTAAGAAATGAGCAGTCGGAGGGTAACAGTTCAGAAATAAAGCTAGGCTCACCCACTCTCATCTGTGTCTCAGTCACAAACAGGAGATCCAATCCACTGGAAGAAAAAAAATTGTTTATAATGAACTCTTTATTTGCTAAAACCTCACATTTATCAGAGCCACCCTTGTTGGAGCTGGAGCCTGAGTAGAAGTTGTCTGTGTAGCCCACGTTAATGCGTACAAATTCAAAAGGTTTATTCAACGACTCTCAAGATGCAAAAAACAGTGGCGAGCAGGGTTATGGACACCTCAGCCCACAACAGGAACCAGACAGGAGAAAACAGGATCCAAGAGACTCCTTTGGATGTGACAGAAAGGACCATAACCATCTGGAGCGGCCATTGAAGAAAAGGTAAGGCAGCTTTAAGTTTCATGTTTGTGTTTATGCCTGTGTCTTTCAGTGGAGGCTGGAGGCACTGAAAGGCTTTTCTATCAGTTCCTGATGAAAAATTTTTGAGTTTTGTGATTATGTTTATTTGTAGCTTCATTTAAAGGAAGAAGAGCTTGTGAATTGGAACCACCACAGAGAAAGGGAGTGAAAACATGTGCAGAGGAATGCTGTGACATACGATACTACTTCCTGTGTTAACAGACAAGTTAACGGTCTCTCTCTCTCTTTCTCTCCTTATAAGGGAATGTTTTGTTTTCTATACATACCAAGTTACCTCCTGTTTCAACGGACAAGCTAAAGGTCTCTCCTTTTAAGGAGATATGATCAGTTCCATACATGCCACTCCTACTGCTGTGGAAACTTGCTTGAAGTATAAATAAAGAATACTCTGAAAGCCCTGGGCAGTTTTTCTGTGTCACATCTGTTGTGCAAGCCAGTGCAAGGCAGATCGGACCGGGACCGCCCATGCGCATGTAAAAAATAGATATCCGAGTTGTGAGTTTCTTTAGCTTCTAAACAATTTTCTCCTCACAGTTCCTGTTGAATCAAAGAAGAACCATAAAGGCTGCTGGACTGCATGATGGCCTTACCCCCGAGAAGCCTTCCTGTTAAAGGAGGAACCA
>NW_024584567.1:2117-3251 GCF_018398535.1 Haplochromis burtoni
AGACAAAAAAATTGGATTTGATCAAAAAATCGGAATTGAGCATTAAGACCTGCAGTGTGAATGTAGCCTTTGTCTTGTGTGTCTAGTTGAATTTATTCTAGTGACTCTCAAGAAGATTTGCAGTGATGGACATGTTTTTCATGTTCATCCAGCTATTTATTGTCTTCAAACCAGCAGACAAAGGCTTTGGAATAAGAAGTCGGGGAAGAAATTTAGGCCATGAGTAGTAATACGTTGCTACCTGTCCAATATGGCGGCCAACCAAACCGGTTTGACAACCTGTTTGACAGATTTCGTGCGTGTGCGCATGTGCGTTCAGGTGTGCTCGGGGGTATGCGTGTTCATGTGTGGAAACACACAGGGTGTCAGAGGGGCTATATGAGTTCATGTGTTTTTAACTGGGTTTTAATTAACCCTTTAAGACCTACCATAGAACCAAGTCCGCCAGAGCTTATATTATATTTTACAGCCTTCAGCTGTAGTGCCATTTTTGGGAGCATTTCAAGTTGATATACGTCAATACAACCATTATAGCCTAAACTTTAATAATATGTATGAATTAAGTGCATAGTAATTGCATAAATTGCAAAAAAGTGCAATAAACTACAACGAAATATAAAATCGTTTTTGTCTTTTTAACATATATTTCTAGTTAGAGAAATTTAAGAGGCTTATCCCTCAAAACTGTAAATACAAAAAAGTTGCACAAACTAGTTTCCCACCACAGGAAATTTATTTTAAGTGTCTTCATAGTTTTATTTTTGAAATACACCAATTTTTATATACTGCAGGAAAAACAAAAAAATAAATATTATAATCCAAATTTGCAAAAAAACAGCATGTGCATCAAAATAAACTATTTCCAGCAGTGCAATATGAGTCCTGAGCATCCCAGAAACGACACGGAAAGTCATAAAGTCAAAGATAACTTTTAAAGACACAAGTATAGGCTCATGAGGCCTTGATGGTAAAAAACTACATTTCCGCGAAAATGACGTCACTTCCGGTTTCGGGCAGGTCATGGCGGACCTGTGATAGTTCGCGCTGATGGACGTAGGAAGTGTTACAAACAGCTGATCGGATCGGCAAAGCGTGTTTCTGGAATATTATGTTTTTGTTGCTGCAAGTGCTTTT
>NW_024584567.1:4394-6217 GCF_018398535.1 Haplochromis burtoni
AAAGAGAGATATTGACAAAAGTTAGTCAGTTTTGTCTGTTCTTCTGTAAAACAAACTAAGATTTATTTTTAGAATTAATATTTTGTTTCTAAGTGGAATTGACAATTTAGTAGTCTGTTTTGTTTGTTCTATTTTGAAACTTAAACGCTTTAGCGGCTGCCTTTTGTGTAGTTTGCAATATTTGCCTTTATTTATCTGAAAAAGTCTCATGTTCCTTAAGTACATCTACCCTGTTGAACTTATTATGGGAAATAAATATTTAAATCAAAACAAGCTGCTGATTATTTCACATTTTACTTGTGAGCAACGGCACATTTAAATCTTACAAATATAGTTATTTGGCTTATATCGTGATAGATATCGTTATCGCCTGAAATGAAAAAAACATATCGTGATATGAAAAAATCTCATATCGCCCAGCTCTATGCTGAATGAATATATATGAAAAAGTGTCATGAGTTAAGAGCAAAACTAGAAAAGTGCTACATAAATGCCAGTCCATTTCACTTCACTCAGGAAAAATCACAATCTGTAAAACTCTTTTCTGGCCATTATCCAATGTCACATCTCAGGACTAGAATGAAGCCTGTGGCACGACTTGTGACACTGGAGGAGAAGAGAGCAGCGGCGGGGTGGAGCACCAGCTTTAAACTCATGCACAAGAGAAATGTCAAATAAAACAGGTTTGTGATGAGAGAATACTGAGAGAACACTGAGACAACACCCAGCCACAAAGCGAACTCACTTAGTTAAAGATAACAGGGGAGCACATGCACCTAACCAGCAGGACATTTCTTCCTTCTAAGTTAAATGAACAGATGGATGGAAGTTAAAAGTTCAGTTTTCTATTTTGATGAGCACCGTTTTTAAATAAAACTGTGGTTTTCATATTCTTTCTTTGAAAATCTATAAAGTTCCTGTTCATTTTCATTAAAATGACTTTTACATAATTGTTACAGTTTTATTTAAGATCTTCTAATGCTTACACTACACTGTACACGTCAACAAAAAGCTTAACATTGAAGGTCATTTTCTTCCCACTACTTACTATTTATGACGGCTTGGACCAATAATGTATTTCAATATGTTGCACACTGATCTCTTGCACAAAATCACTAACACACACCACAAATCCCACCAGTGATTCACTTCCTTATAAACCATTGAGTCAAGGACTAAAGCAGTGACGTACTGAATTAAACTTCAGACGTACCAAGCCCCGACACAGTATTTCTGCAGCACAGTGATGCGGTCTTCAGCTTCAAACGGACCATCATTAACTGCCGTTGCTCACAGAATTGTACAGTTTGAGACAATTACATCACGTCCAATCAAAATTACAGTCCTGCACTTTTAACACTGTCATCTTTGCACTGATATTACAGGAAAAGTCTTAGAAGTAATGCAAATATTAGTTAAACAGGAGCCAAAATGTAGTTTAATTGCATTCCGTTTTGTTTGCTAAGAAATCCACAATTTATTTTAATAAATCATTTTAAGCTCCTGTATAACTTAATTCCAGCAGGTAATGGTATGGGATGAGATTCACTTTTATTAGGTGAATCAATTTTGGTTCCTATATCATCATTATTTGATAATAAATAAAAACCGTTCAAGGGATTAAAGAAAAATATTTTTCCATGTTATTTATCATCAGTTTACTAGCGATTGAATTTTACAAAGGCCCAAATATTGTATGTTTATTATATTCAATTGTAGTTAAACCAAGTCTTCAGAGATTATTCTCACAGCAGAGCACTTTATGGTTTGATGATGAATCCAAAGAACAGAAGAAGTCTAAGTGGAGGCAAATTCTTGTATGT
>NW_024584567.1:7941-14960 GCF_018398535.1 Haplochromis burtoni
AACCCTGTTTTAAACACTGGTATGAATGTATACAATACAAGTTTTGAAGGAGCAAGTGGAGAGCCTTGCCAGCTGCTAATGCTCTTTTAATTACAGACACTAATGTATATCAGCTTTTTTGTATTAAATTTTACTATTTCTGCTTTTATGTAGCTCAACATAGCAGAGTCTCAGATTTGATCTCTTTTAGTAAATAGAAGTCAGGGTAAATTTTAGGTCCTTTATTTTTAATCCATTAGATTTTAGAAATATTTGAATTCAGTCGGCTCTGGCTATTGTAAATACATTTTAGTCTATCCAAAACACATCCTGGAAAATCTGAGAGAGCACCATCACAGGTTTTTTTATATTACATTAAGAGATGAAAATGTGTTGTTTCATTTTCCAATAATTGTAGAACTAATGTAGATGATGATTGCAACACCAGTGTCTTCAGCACCGCATTGAATGTAAGCAACCCCGGACTTCACAGTGCAAGTTTCTACACAAAGTGGAGAGCCTTGCTAACAGCATAAAGATGGCTGTAGCTGCTGTTACTGCCCCTTTTATTTGTGAATTCTCATTCTGGAGCCTCAAGATGAGGATTTTTGCTATACTGGTCTCAAAAACAATATGGCAGAAATATGATGTGTGGAGGTCTGATTATGAAACCACATGCTGGTGGTTTTCAGAGAAATTTAAAGCACTTCCACATCAGTGTTTTTCCAACATGGAAGCTAGTTGGCACTGGCAGCATATCAGGTTTGCTGTGGATTTTATCTGACAGCCATTTTAAATGTTCTGTTCATGTTTCTTGAAATGACAGACTTTAAGGCTGGAGGTTAGTCCAGGGTTTTTAATAAATATTTAAGGCCAATGATCTAGACCTGCATCTTTTCTGCTGTAAATATTGACTTTGTTAAATGAAGCACTGCCTGTTTCTTGACTGCCACCTTTTCTAGTCCCAAATATTATTGAAATGCATGAATTTGTTGAAACTCAGAAATCTGGTGCAGTGTCTACACCTGCCAACTACAAAGAAGCATGAAGCCTGTCATGAAGTCAAGCTTCTTGTTCAAAGCCTTTACGTGCTTCCTCCAGGACACTGATATGGTTAGCAGATGTAGTTCAGAGGAAAGAAAAGAATTCCTACAAGGTCAGTAGATCTGTAACACAGTCTGGATTTCTTTAGGATGGAAACGTTACTTTTCAGAGAGAGCTCAGCGAAAACTACAAAAGTGGGTTGTCCATACCAAAATAATCTAGATGGATAAACTGCACCAAACAATAGTAGAAAATATTGACACAGTACTGTGCAATATTTAACTTCTACAGCTTCAGCTACACCAACACATGTGAGGAAGTGGCCTTTCTCTACTCCCCCACCCTCTTTAACTGACCCAGTGTTTGGATACAAACAGGAAGCTCCATCACTGACAAAGGTGTTCAGGTAAGGCAGGACCTGCTCCTGTCGAGCCACAGTGCTGAAATTTCTCTACATCATGTGCTGGTTTTCCTAAACTTCCTCCTTCAGTTCTGACAACAAGTCTTCGCCTGAAAGAAGGAATGATTATAAATATATGGTCCACATGGGTCAGAATATTTACCGTTATGCTTTGGCACAAGTCACTTTAGAACATTGAATGATACCAAAAAAGTAATTAAATAATGGCTAAATTGCTCACTCTTATACAGAATAGCATCACACAAACACTCTGCACGTTGGCTGCATTCATAAAATTTGCCACCAGATTTCACTTGAACATTGCTCACTGGGCAACAATGCTGAGTACATACCTGTTGAGATTCTGATTCAGATTGATGAAAGCCATCTGAGTCTTCCAGTCTGCCATTTTTGCAGCTTCACAGACTGGAACACAAAACTGGTTTAAGTATCTCTGCTGGAGCAGGTGGTTTGTTGCAGAGGTTTCGAAGCATGTGTTTAAACCATCCTGTTTTGCAGCATTAACAACCACACTGATGTCAGGCTCAGTGAGAGTTGAACATGATAACCAGTCATGTGTTCATAAACTGCATTAGGATGTACCTGTTCCACTTCACTCACCTGAACCCAGGAGAGTAGGCACTGGAAAATCTCTTCTCCTGACCAGAGTCTGTGGCTGTAGAGCAGGGGTAGGGAACCTTAGTCCTCCAGAGCCGGTGTCCTGCAGGTTTTAGATCTCATCCTGGTTCACCACACCTGAATCAAATGATTAGGTCATTACCAGCCTCTGGAGAACTTCAAGACATGTTGAGCAGCTAATTTAGCCATTTATTTCAGCCTTGTTGGATCAAGGACACATCTAAAATCTGCAGGAAACCAGCTCTTGAGGCCTGGAGTTCCCTACCCCTACTGTAGAGCATCTCTTTGTCAGATGCCGTGGAGAGAGACAAAGAAACTGACAACGAGTAGTAGATTTTAAGACGAAAGCCGTTTATCAATTCAACTGAGAGAAAAGGACCAACATCAAACTGTTAACTAACCAACATCCACCTTTAATTCCAGACAGTGTAATGTTCCAAGAGTTTCTGCCACATTCATGTAGGGAGAGCTGAAGCTCTTTTAAAGGCATGTAGGTCAATCTCAACACCTTCTTGACCAAACCATTGACTGCTGAGGGCCTTTTTAACTGAGGCCAGAGTGAGTGCAATGTGCAAGATCTTCATCTGAGTGGATCTATACCAGATTGATGTTGAAATGTGCCAAAGAGATTTAAACAGATGCTCTACACCCAACCATCTGATTCATGCTTCCCAACAGCTTAAACCAGTTTCTTCAAACTGGACTGAAGTGGACTCCCTGTTCAATTGTGGAGGGAGAAAGCAGTGTCAAGATTTCAGTACAAACACCATCATCTGTGCCCACGCACATTCAACTCTCAGCAATCAGCAGCAAACAATCCTGCAGACCAACAGCCCCAAACAGGCTATGCATGCCAAATCTTTTCAATTAACAGGGCAGCTTATTGTGCACATCCACCAGTAAATGAAGCTTCTAACTTCACTTCAGCAATTATTTAACCGTCAAGGCCTACCTCCGTGTCTGGATCCACATCTGCTGACTTTAATCCTCTCCATCCTTGATGCCATGCTCCATGTTGAGGTTCTTCCATAGATGGATTTTTGTTGGCAAATTTAAGCAACTTCAGGATCAAATGAAAAGTTGCTGAGAAGGTGAGACTGGACCTGAATACTTTTGTGACGCCTTCCACAAAAACAGTGATTCACTGAGACAGAAAAGAACTTTAAATCTTTAACAATAAAAGAAGAACACTAAGGGAAACAAACTAAAGCGAAGCACGCAAGAGAACCAAAAACTCAGCAATCCTCTCTGCTCCAACTGACACTGCATGAACAGGTGCCTAAAATAAGCAATCAATACCGCCCAAATCACATGACCCACCATAAACTATCACAAAATACTTTCAATACAAACCTCTTAAACATAGCCATCAGAAATGACACAGTTAACAACAGCATGAAATCTGTATATTAAGTTCAGACAGGCCTCTTACAATCATGATCTACAATATTTGGTGGGATTGTTGAAAAGTGAGTGAATCTTTCCGAAATCTTGCTGCCATGTTCTTCTTCTTTGGGTTTGGCAGGCTAGATGCATCACTGGTGTGTTACTGCCATCTACTGTTCATTATTTCCCAAGTCAGTCTTCTTCTGATTAAAAAGGCTGGACTCAAGCTAGAAGCACAAAGTCAGCCTCAGATCCCTCCATTGTCTTATATAGACTAGCACTGTGTAGATATTGTAACTGTCTTTGTTTTAGTGCAGCAGTGCAGGTTCAGAAGTGTGTGCACGTTGAACACAGTTTCTCCAGCTGATCCAAGCTCTCTGAACAACTTTCTTCATTGATGGAAATACTTTTTGCACTCAGGATTTTTCTGACTGTATTGGTGCTGCCATAGTCACATTTGCCATCCTGGTGTTTTCCTGTGAGAGCCAGCCCACTCATGAATCCATGGCAGCCAGGTCTCAGTCTGATAAATATAAGTGAGTCTCTTCTTTTGCCAATAAACAACATTCAAAGTGCGACCTTGAGAGAACATTTAGGGCCTTTAGAATCCCTGAAGGAGAATGATAGACTGCTTTGAATTGAAAGAAGACAACAGAAACTACAATTACTACTTTTACAACTGAGGTGTGCAGAAGAGCATCTTTGAATGCACATCAGCAAGATGCAGCAGAAGACCACACCAAGTACCACTCATGTCAGCTAAATACAGGAAACTCGAGCTACAGGTCAAAAAAACTTGGAAAGTTGGACAACAGAAGATTGGAGAGATGTTTTCTGGTGTGATGAGTTTCAATTTCTGATGTAACATTTGAATTGTCAGAACTGACTGTGTGCCATCTTCTGCTGAATGCTTCAAGAAGGATAAGTCATGTCACAAAGCTCTGACCATCTGGAGCTGGTTTCTTCAACATCACAAGGACTTCTATGGGCTCAAATTGTGGTCATAAATATTTTGTACTTGTAAATCAATTTTGTATGTTTAAAATGAATTTGTGTGTGCCAAGTACAAAACTGGTTTACAAGTACAAAATATTTATGACCACAATTTGAGCCCATAGACTTCACTGAACTCAAATACAATGGTGCAGCTTTAGGATGTGGTGTAACAGAAGTTTCACATGATTGATGTGCAGCCATCTAATTTGCAGCAACTGTGCCATGTTGTCATGTCAACAAGGACGAAAATGTCTGAGGAGTGTTTTAAGCTTGTTGTTGAATGTAAATCATGACTCAAAGAAGATCTGAAGGCAAAAGAAGATCCAACCTGGTGCTACCAAAGTGTGACTAATAAAGTTGCCATGTTCTTTATAACATTTCTTGAAAATGTGACATCATCAGCAGGAATATTCTGGCTGTAATTTCTTCAGAGGTTGACGGCACTGTAATCGAACACACCAAGTTTGTTTGTAACATTTAGATGATAAACTCAAAGTATTTGAGCAGGCATGAATGACTTCCTGTCTGTCATAGTTTCAGATATACAGTGTTAGATTGGGTTGGGCACCTCTGGTGTATTATCATCATCTAATAGCTGAATGTACAATATCAATCCACGGCCACTCAGGTTAATGAGTGTATTCATTAATCTGTATTCCTCTTGTATTTCATTGCTCAAATTCAGGAATTGAAAAACACCTTATGTCATAATGCTTTTCAGAAACTCTCAAAGACAACATTACATGGATTATTAGACTCAGTGCTGCTCATTTATTGACTTGATTTTTCATTCCTGCAGCTTCGCTGTTCTGACAGCTCCACTCAGGCTCTGCTTGACACCACCGTGCTCCTGCTGCAAGGCGCCTGGTTTCTGGTACGCTTCCCAGTCATGATCATGGTGGCACTGTGAGCAAGAACCTGGCAACCTCCAGCCACCATGCCCCATCGTAACATTCCTTGACAGATCCCAACACAGCCCTGGTACAAACATACATGGCCATCAGCAGCATCCTACACTTTAAATGAGCTGACTTCAGGTGTTCAGTAAGGGGAAGATTTAATAACATTGCACGTTTCATTTCAAGACTCTGTAGTCACAGAGCAGAGAGTAGAAAAGGTGACAATAAAATGTTTTTGGAGCTTTACCAAGTAATCAGCATCAGACTTGTTAACAATTAAAATAAAACCCAACATTTAGAGTCTTAGGAAGATAATCACAGAGGCAAAAACTTTCCACTGTATCGTCTCAGGTTTCTTAAAATGAAGTCTGAGGTAGGGTTGTTATTTGAGGTATTCCTGGAAAAATCTTTGATCCAGGTCCAGATTCTTTAGATGAACTTTAGTGTTTAGTCATACTTCCAGCCTCCTTTATTGACGTTGCCTGGTGGCATTGACCAGCCAAACATCCGGGGCGAGGTGGGGAAGGTCCATTGAGGTCCAGCTGCAAAATGGTCCACAGCATGATGATAATATGGACCATTTGTGATTGAGTTTACCTCCAGGTGCTGGGTATACAACTCCCTGAGTGGGGGCTGTCCCTCTCCCTGAAATTGAACCACAGATTCACCGTCAGTAAAACCAGAATACTTCTTTTAAATTATTGACATTACATTTCATTAAATACAATCAATTCCCCAGATAATGACAGAATCAGAAACAGGGCTTTTCAATAATTGGAGATACTTACATGAAGTGGGACGCCCTGATTCACATGCTGAGGATGTGACCTCCTCCTAAACTTACTCCGTCTGTTTTGAAACCAAGTTTTTACCTAAAGATAGAAGAAAACAGAAAACATTTCATGAGTACAATGGACCCGAAATTCAATTTCTTAGATTCTAACAAGTTGAAAAACACTCACCTGTTTGTAGGTCAGTCCTGTCATCTGTGCCAGCTGTTTCATCTCTCTTGGCTCATAGTAATGTTTCGCATTAAAGTGATGGACAAGAATATTCAACTGTCTCTCTGTGAACACCACCCGGGCCTTTCCTTTAGGTTTCTCTGGAGCAGTGCTGGGATGGTGCAGAGTGGCAGTGATGTTGCCATCCTGGCTTCTTGGGACAGCAAAATCTTGTTTCTGCTCTGAGACTGAACTGGAAACAGCCTCAGAGGTATCAGTAGTTTTGTTGATCATCTCTATTTGTAGAGCAGTCTCTGCCCATGTAGAGAGTTCTTCCAAGGAAAGACTCCCTTCAGGGCCGCTGACATATCTCCTCAAGTCTGTGAGGGTAAAGACACAATAGGACAAGTAAGCACAAGTCTATATGGTCCACATGGGTCAGTTACTGATATGTTTTGGCACGACTGACTTTCTAATAGAAATAATAAAAAAAGTTAAATTGATAAGTCTTGAATCCCAAAAGGTCTCAGATTGAAGAAGTCACTCGTTTGAGTGACAAAACATTTCTTCCATTGAAAACATTACATCCAGGTGAACTAAATCAACCTTTAAGGATTTACTTACCTGATGACTGAGCATCAAGACAATGCTGAAGCTGTTTCCAGCTCCGTCATGGAGGAGGAACTGGTTTTTGCTTCCCCAAGAAACCAGGAGGGCAGCAACACTGTCACAAGT
>NW_024584568.1:0-9070 GCF_018398535.1 Haplochromis burtoni
AGCAGAGTTTAGGTTTTGAGAGTAGAGTTTCAATTTGGTGCAGATGTGAATGGTATATTTCCCAGTGTTGTGTCATGTTTACTTGTGTTTAGGGTTTTGGCACAATGAGCGACGTTTTGCAAAATGTGTTCAAGCAACAGGCAAAAACTGTAATCTAATCTAAAAAAAAAAAAAAGAGTATTAATAAATTAAAATACAACCTTTACATCAGTTTTAATTTGAATCCCAATTCAATCAGCTTGAATCAATTAAGTAGAAAATGAGCAAAAGAAGGAAAATTTAAAAATAGCTATATTTTCTGTTGGGTGAGTTTGACTGGCACTACTGTTTATGGTGTCATTATACTAAACAGTATGAAGGTGAATTAATCTTAGCATTATTTTAACGTCAAATTCATCTCTGCTATACTTAATGTAACCTAACTCTGACCATGAGCACACCATCCACTGTGCACCACTCAAACACAATGCTTTATTTTAAATTCATCATAATAATGCAAGCTAACTAGATTATCCTGAACTATGGTGCATTTTCATGAAACCTTTAAATGACACATTAGCCTACCTCAGTTGGTTTCGCAGCAGCTTTATGAGCACTTAGATGTAAGATTTAAATTTCCAGTTTATTTCATTTCATTTAATTTCTTTATTTATTTATTTCACACATGATTCAACAGATCCTCCTTCCCATTAATATAACACTGCACCCATGGGTGAAAAGGAGCAGGAAGAAGAATAAATTCTTGTTAGCACCTGCCCCCTATGTGCAATCCAATTATTCTTACAAGAGGACGCCAGTAACCCCCAAAAATCCCTCTAACGTGTATCTTTATGTAACAATGCAAAACTAAACAACAAATCTGTATAATCAGCAATATACAGCACTAAATGGCAATGAAAAATTTTCCTTCCACATTTAGCCCAAATTACTTTCATGTTCTTCACATTGATTTATCCTTTTAAGTATATAACACATTTTAAAACGGTGCATGTTTGTACAGCTCTTGAGATAATCTTGAAGAGAATTCCATATTCTTATACCCTTAACTGTAGGACACATTTGTCTTTGTGTGGTCCTAGCAAACTGATACTTAAAGTCAAACTTCCTTCTACTGTCCCCACTTCCTGAACACAATACAAACGCATACCACATAGCAGAGGTTAAATCTAATCTCTTCCTCCTCTCCTACACTGTCTTTATCTTTCTCCATCACTGAGTGAAGTTAACTTTTATTTCTCTCCCTGTGAAATACAGCAGCTGTACTTTTAGCAAGCAACACACTGTGTAACAAACTGTAAACAGAAACTGTGTTCACCAATGTTTGTTGATCGGATAGAAATGTTGCATTTGAAATTGCTTTTCTCGCTCCTCTTCTGTAGTGCTAGATAGTTGATGAAGTACGCAACTATAACTTACAGACATCTGCACTCGTTCCAGTCTACTTTGACTCTGACTATGGTAAATGGGTTTGGCTCCTCCTTCTCTTTTATGCTACATACCAGACTGTTTTGAAAATGTAGGCAGTAAAAAGTTCTCATATTTCTTTAACAATGTAGGGAATAAAAGTAAAAAGTTGAATAGAATACAAAAAATTCTACTTAAGTACAGTATTAAAAGTATTTGTACTTCATTACTTCCCTCCTTTGCTGCAAATAAACCCCATAATTCAGAAATTATTGGTAATGCTTGGGAAAATAATTACTGGAAATCTTAATTAAAATGTTCAGGCACCTCTGATGGAGAGTTGTACTTCAAACTAATTTTTAATTTAAGCTTGTTAAGAAATATATATATTAAGAATAAACTCTGAAGAATAAACTGAGGAGCCGAACATTTAGAATGACAAATTAACTGATGACAAAACTTACAAAACCTAACATAATGCTCTGGAGGTTTCTTACACTATGAATGTGTTATGATTCATTGTTTTTTTTAAAAATTTGCATTCTGTAACAGCATACCAATTTTGTGCTTTTGGTGAAGTGAAGTATTAACCAGTTTGTAGCGCCGCTTGCTGTGTGGATAACAGTGTCTAGAGTAACTTTTAAGGTTAAAGTTTATAATGAACCAAATAAAGGTCTCCATTATAAAAATTCAGGCAAATTATAAGATGCAAATAGATATATAGAAATATCTTTGTTTCTTCTGTTCACATAACTGTTTTAAAATAAATGTATTTATAATCAAACTAACCAGACAGGCAGTAACACAGCCTTAAGAGACAAACATGAAAAAACAAATATTTTTCTTTTGAGTAAGTACAACAGATAAAGAAATAATGTTCTGATAATAGAATGTGTGACAGAAGTAAAGGGCATGGATGGTAAAGTGTCATTTTGATAAAGTACTGATTTAAAAAAAACAAACAATAAAAATGAAAAAACAAAAAGACAGGACATCTGCTGCTTGCTAGACACTTTTATATGCGTCTCTTCCTTCCTGTCCAAATGAGGTTAAAAGTGTGATGACATTTCTTGAAAAAAAAAAAAAAAGACAAATGAGGAAGAAAGTATTTTCCTGTGTAAGCAACTTGAAAAACAATGCACAGTGACTAACGGTTGTGCAAGGTCACATCAATTTCTGTTAAACATGAAAGGCCATAGAGATGAATCTGGTATGGTTCTGGATATTAGAAACCTCAGCTCTCCAGCCAGGAGTGTTGGCTTGAACCGGTTCACTAATGAAAGCGTTGAAGCTGCTGCATCTGTGTCAGGTAAGACACAAATGAAATTTTAGTGGGTTTTCTTACACTTTTTAGTGTGTGTAATGAATGTGTGTGTGTGTGTGTGTGTGTGTGTGTGTGTGTGTGTGTGTGGTCCTTTACAGGAGGAAAGCTGCATAAATGGATTGCTGGGAGCTTTTGTCTCTTATGTATCCTACAGGCTGCTCTCAATGTTTCCCTGCGTCTGGCTCTGCGTAAGATGGCTTTAATTATAACTTAAATACTCATGTTAATAAATGTTGTTATTGTGGAAACAGACAACAGAATGGTCTATCACCACTGTTGCCATCTTATGTATAAATGATGCATGATGTCCCTAAGCTAGTTTATTGTTACGGTTATTTAAAAGAATAGTTTTAAAGAAAAATGTTGTGTTGGGTGGTCATAATCTGATATTTTGCTAATCTCTACACTAGGTACTTATGTTACCTGTGAAAATCGAACTAATGTAGAAGACAGTTTGAAGAAGATCAACTTTGGTAAACATCATGGGGATAAAAGCCCTCTAATAGTCACAAATAAATGCTTATTAAATATTGTGCACACATAATTTGTCAGGTTTTATAAATGCCACATATTAATTAAATAAAGCTGCCAGAAATATGGATAAAATTTTACAGTGTGCAAATAAGCACGAACTATATACACTACCAATCAAAAGTTTGGACACACCTTCTCATTTAATGGTTTGTCTTTATTTTTACTACTTTCTACATTGTCGTCGTCATCATCATCATCATCATCATCATCATCGTCATCATAGTTTATGTATATATCACCTTAAAAACGCGCAAGGCTTACCAAAGTGCTGAATAACAGAAATATAAGAGATACAATAAGAATAATAAATACGATAAAATAATAAACATTGTAAAAATAATAAAATATAAGTAAATACAAGTCAGAGTCAAAAGCCAGTGAATAAAAATGCGTTTTTAATCTGAATTTAAAAACCAGCACTGATGTTGATTGACTAATGTGAAGAGGAAGATTAGATTGTAGATACATACTGAAGATATCAAATATATGAAGCAAGATATATGGAAGAATGTAGGCAAGAAAAAAATGATAAAGAACTTGATGTAAGTTTTAGATTGCTGAAAGAAGCCACCCTTTGCTTTGTTGACAGTGCTGCTAACCCTTGGCCTTCTCTTACTTAGCTTTATGATCACCTGAAATAGTTTTCACTTCACAGGTGTGCCTTGTTTGGGTTCATTTGTGGAATTTCTTACCTTCTTAATGGGGTTGCGACCATCAGTTATCTTGTGCAGAAGTCAATTTGGTACACAACTGACAGCCTATTAGAATTCATGCTATAGCAAGGACCAGTCAGCTAAGTAAAGAGAATTGACAGTCCATCATTACTTTAAGAACTGAAAATAAGTCAGTTATTAATTTGTTAAAACTTTGAATGTGTCCCCAAGTGCAGTCACCATACCATACCATACACTTTGCGTTTAGTTGGACCAGCATTTATTTTTCAACAGGACAATAACCCCAAGCACACCTCCAGGCTGTGTAAGGGCTATTTGACCAAGAAGGAGAGTGATGGAGTGCTGCCCCAGATGGCCTGGCCTCCACAGTCACCTGATCTGAACCCAGTCAAAGAGATGGACCACAGAGTGAAGGCAAAGGGGCCAACAAGTGCTCAGCATCTTTGGTAACTCTGTTGGAAAACCATTTCAGGTGACTACCACATGAAGCTCATCGAGAGAATGCCAAGAGTGTGCAAGTTATCAAAGCAAAGGGTGGCTATTTTGAAAAATCAAAAATATATAACACATTTTGAGTTATTTAACCCTTTTTGTTTACTACATAATTCCATATGTGTTCATTCATAATTTCGATGCCTTCAGTGAGACTACAATGTAAATATTCATGAAAATAAAGAAAAACCATTAAATGAGAAGATGTGCCCAAACTTTTACCTGGTAGTGTATACTTTCATACATTTATGCAATACATTCAGTTTAAAATTATGTTTTTATCATGCTCTGCTTATGTTTCACGTGTTGGTAAGCTCTCTAAAAATATCAGCTTTGCAGGATTCTATGAATAAGGAGCGAGAAGAGCAGAAGAGGCAACTCGATTATATTGGTGAATACACGTGTTTCCATTAGTTATCAGAAAACTGGCAATGTATGTAACAGCTCGTCTCTCTTATCTTATGGCAGCTTCACAGCTTAATTTCCTGACAAAAGAGAGAGAGGAGTTGAAGAGGAAGCTAGAGGACTTTGGTAAGTGTGAGCATGAAACTCATACTCATACTCATAACATGATCATATCGTTTTCTTGCTGCCAGGATTGCACAACCAGTTATTGGGTATAGGTGAAAATGCTCTTTATGATTTCCTTACTGTACTGCCTCATGCAGAATTTTCTGTTCTCGTTTTAGTCATTGCTGACATCGCTGTTGGGTTTTGTTTAGTTTCTGTTCTTCTAAGTCACGTCTGTTTTTGTATTTCATCTTTCTATGTTCCGTGGTCTCCCTCCTATCTTCCCTCTGTGTCAGGTTCATTTTATTTTCCCAGTTCTGTTGTTTCTACGTGTTGTGTTGTGTTTACTTCCCCATCTCATTATATCAGTTGTGCCACCTATCCCCTCGTTATCAGGAAGATATATTGTGTCTGTCTCCCTCTGTCTATTGTGGCACCATCCCTCAGCTCTCACATCTGTGTGTACACTAGCTCTTTACCTCCCTCCTCCAGGTATCTTCTAGTGCTTTTGATCTTGTGTAGTTTGGGCTTTCATCAATAAATGTTCATTTTAAGTTTACTCCTTCCTTCTGTGTCTCTGCATTTTGGTTCCACAAATAACCAGCTCAAACAACAACACATGACAGGGGATATACCCATTCACAGCACTATACACTATATACACAATACCAAACAAACACATTCAAATGAAAACTATGTTGTATCTTTTAACATTTGACACTTATTTCACAGGTGTTATTTAGGTTTGTACAATACTGTAACTACAGTTCATTCTTTCTTCTCATGAAAGCTCACTATGCGCAACAAGGTTGGCTGTATTTCAACGGCAGTTTCTATTATATTTCTTCAATCACGAAAACTTGGCAAGACAGTAGAGATGACTGTTTGCAGAGAGGCGCAGTCTTGGCAATCATCAGCAACACAGAAGAACAGGTATGTTCATTTATGATATAATTAGATAACAGAGTGAAACATTTAAGTAAAACAAAAATGTGTGTGACATCATTTCAATGGTTGATTGCTGCATGTTTATGCTTATGTGTAAGGAATTCATAAGACTGCAGCAGAAGGTAATGTGGATTGGACTGACTGACAGAGAGACAGAAGGAGTTTGGAAATGGGTGGATGAGACTCCATTGACGGCAAGGTTTCCACTTTAAAAATTAATCAAATTAAATAATTCCTCTATTATGTTTAGATTGTAAATATCATGAAATTGTTGATTTTAAGTTGTTTCTAATTTGCACGTGTTTGTGTTGCGATTTTGTCCTCTTTATCTTTCAGCTTCTGGTACTCTGGGGAGCCCAACAATTTTAAACACAGAAATGAAGATTGTGTAGTAATAAATCACTACTATGATTATGAAAACAACTGGAATGATGCTGCATGTGAAAACCTAAACTTTTGGCTCTGTGAAAAAGACATGTGAAACATGTGGGTTACAGTTTTGCTTTGTTCCTGCTAAATAGTTTTAATAAAATATCCTGCATTAAAAAAGTCTAAAATGTGAATGTTCCCCTTTAAGCCCTTTGTGAAACAGTAAAAGTAAAGATCTGTGTATTGTTATATCTCACTCAAGTGTTCATACAGGTTAATCAGGACTTAACAATTAACAGATCTTTGGGGCCTACTTTCCAGGCCACTAAATCTTAACCCAGTTAAATACCAAGTGCACAGATTATAGAGAAGAACTGCTGATAGCAGGTGTGTGATTTGTTTTTGACTGCAAAGCCACCCTGGCAAGTACATATTCAGTGGACGCAGGATTGACATACAGGGGACCCTGGTCCCCCAACTAAAATACTATGAAGTATGTTTATACAGTGTAGCCATGTCAAAAACTGTTTTTACAAATGAACTCATTCTCGCAGCTGGAAATACTCTGATTTAAGCCTTGCAGAAGCCAGAAAACATAAACTCACTGTAAATTAATTTGACAATTTTCTGCCATATTTTTATGTGGTGCAACTCGGACATTACATGGTTATTATTAAAAGTTTAAACTTGGGAATATATTTTCCTCGATGTGGCCTCTAAGATAAAATGACTTTGAAACCTCTTGCATAGAGGAACCAGGGACCATAACAAAAACTGGCTCAACTAACAAACCATAACTTAAGATAGAACTACAGCAAAGCAGGAAGCTATGTGCTTAAAACTGCAGATGCTGTCAAAAATGAAAGAAAGATAAGGAGGTTCGCTATATCCAACAAGGATGGATATACTTCAAACACAGTTTATATTACGTTTCATCTACTGAATACACCTGGAATGACAGCAGAGAGGACTGTCTGCAGAGAGGGGCAGACCTGGTGATTATCATCAGCAGAGAGGAACAGGTACAGTATATAGGAGCAAAATCTGTTTCTGAGACACAAAGACAAAAGTGTCTCAGTATTTCTATATAAGAGAAAAGTCCTGGAATGATGTACCATGTGACAGTAAAAAAGTCTGGATTTGTGAAAAAAAATGTAGAGATAATTTAACCCACCAGAAAAGATGTAAGATGTAAAATCATGACAAATATATGTAGTCATATAATATCACCATTGATTTCAGGTAGTCAGCTGATTTTAAGTGAAAGCAGAGAGGCAGAAGAAAAGACAACCAACATAATACTTTGTTTATAAAGTTGGTGTGCAGGCTGTTGTCTGTATATTATATAATCTTATATAAAGCTTCTCCAGCTTTTCTCAACATATTCCAGAAAAAACCAGAGTGCCATAAACATGTGGACTGATCTGTGTGAGGGAGGAGGGAGGTAGTGACGTGGCATTTCAAACCATATAGTTTTATCCTTCCGCACTGAGTAGTAAAATCTCCATCTTACTTACTTTTTTTTTTTTTTTAATTTAAGACAACTCAAATGACCAGAGCTGATCAGCTTTTTGAATAAAAAGTACTGGTAACTTACTTAAACTGAGTTCTAAAAACAAGTTGATAAAAACTCAGTCTACTTGATATTTTTAGTTAAACACATTATTAGATTTTACAGTGTGAAAAGAATTTAGATAATGTTCAAATTTTCATTTAAAAATATATATCTTTACCTAAATGTGAATGGATTTTGCCACAATTAAACAAATATGTAGGACTACTTTCTTCCATTTGCCTAATATCACTAAAATTAGAAACATCTGGTCTCAAAGTGACACTGAAAAATTCTATAGAGTCTAGTGTCCTACTTTAGATTTTTGCATTTTCTTTTTAGTGTTCTGACTATTTAGTAGGTTCTCGCCCCTGTGTCCCCTCCTTGTATCTGTGAGTTCCCTTGACTAGTTTCTCCTCCTTGTGTTTAATTTCCATTTTTTCCCCCATCCCGTTATGTCTGTGCTCTCCTCGTGTTCTCTCTCCCCCTCTGCGTACTTCCTGTTTTACTTTGATAGTCTCCCATCAGTGTACGTCCTGTCGTGTTTTCTCCTGCCCTGTCTTGATAAGATTATCAGTGTCACCTGTGTTCCCCGTTTGCTCCCACATCCCTTGTTATCCTTCTGTGTATTCATGTCTGCGTCTCCCTCAGTTCTCCCAGTTTAATTTTGTATTGTTTATATTGCCTGTTTCCCAGCAATAAAGGTGTGCTTTTTAGTGATGGGCAGATGAAGCTTCATGAAGCACTGAAGCTTTTCATCCAATTGGTTCACCCCAGCGCAAAGTTTCTTGAAGCTTCATTTGCTCTAGTAGGACACCTACTGGACGTAAAAATATTAGTTGGCATGAATTTGAAGAGTGTGGCCTTTTGCACACAGCCTGTATATGTCAACAACAAAAGGAGTGTGTAAAACATGTATATTGTAGTGATGGCAGTATACTGTGTATATTTATACTGGCAGTATGGAAAATGATCATTTGGAAATGCTTAAAATGGAAATGATCATTTACTGTGAGGTGAGGTGTGGTTGGGGTGTGGACAGTGGTTGTGCTTTTGTAACGTTAAGGTATGGACAGCTACACACTGAGGCGTCAGTCCTGCCTGTTCACATTTTATTCTGTAAAAACTAAATTTTCACTGCTTTTATGACCTTTTTAGTGGGGAGAACATAGCTAGGATTGAATGATTTAACAAATCTTTTAAATCCTTTGTCCTCCACAATGCTAAATGGCTGGGAGTCCTCAATCACCATGCTAACCAGGT